>NC_084741.1:14586870-14601870 GCF_033978785.1 Entelurus aequoreus
CATAATATACTGTATGTACAGTATAGGGTATATACTGATATATTATATGATATGTTTATATCATATAATATATCAGTATATATCCTATACTGTACATATATTATGTAAGATTTTACAAATTTTTGCAACATTGGAAATCATTAGTAAAATGGATGCTTCTCAAAAGATGAGATACCTTTTGGAAATGACTGGCTCAGAATGGCCAAAAGTATAGATGTGAGTGTCCAAGTTTTAAGGAAACGGCAGGCTGTCTTCTTCTAATGGATTTATTACAATCTTTGCAAGCTGGGTAACGTTTGCTGTGGTCTGGAACAGCATGGCACACAAACAACTATGAGAAATGCAGCCAATATTACACACATTTAATGTGTCATGAGATATGTAAATATAAATTAAATACACAGAGGACATAAGTAAAGGAAATTAAATGAGCAATGTTAGCATCGATTAGCTTGCAGTCATGCACTGGCCAAATATGCCTGATGAGCACTCCAGCAAATCAATAAAATCAACAAAGCTCACCTTTGTGCATTCACGCACAGCATAAAACGTTTGGTGGACAAAATGAGACAAAGAAGGAGTGGCATCAAACACGTCGTTCTGTGGCAGCGTCGGAGAAATTTGTACATGTAAACAAACTGCGGTGAGTTCAAGGACCAACGAAAGTTCTAGGACAAAAGGGTGCTTGCTAAATACTCTCATCAGTGAAGCATGTATAACATAAACAGTGGGATTTCTAACAATTAAGGTTTGTGTCATGTTTGTCCTCCTACAAAAAATATATTAAAACAAAAAATAAATGTTTTACTTCATCTTTTTCCATTTTTCACACATCTCTGAAAGATGTCCAGGGAGCCACTAGGGTTGTTGACCCCCGATCTATAGTATCATTATCAGGTACTAATATCACTGGAGGACGAGGCTGAAGGTGTTACACACCAAGAGCATGCCAATAGCTATTTTAGGGACGCCAAGAAATAAGTGTTTAGTGAAGGCAGGTTGATCCATAAATTGATGGTGCTGATACCAAGGGTAGTATCAGTATACAATCATTACTTGAGTGATTTGATGGCCATTTTTTATTCCTCTAAGTCAATTTTTTGGTTGTTTTTGTTCATTCTTGGAATAATCCTTGGACATAGGAGGACTTTGAGGTCATGTTGTTTAGATATTTTCGTACAATTGTCATTGTTTGAATAAGGAAGTAGTTTAAATATTGTCGCGATGTTGTTAAACTGTCAATACTGGACTCGGCAGAACAATTTATCATTTATCATTTAATACCCTGAAGGGAACATCCTTGGTTTAAAAAGAGTTGTCAACTCTGTGCTGAGTCGGCAATCATTTAGGACCAAAATGAAGCACTGATAGCTGCTTCTTCCTTTTCGGTCTAGTTACTATTAGTGATGTGCCATACCACTGATTTTGTTTCTGATCCGATAGAGAGTAAAATTCAGGCCGGTTTCGGTGATACTGATCCTATACCGATACCATGTGTAAATATACCTAAAATGTCTGCTAAAATGTAAAAAAGTTGTGTATTTCAATATCATGAAGAATACAAGACAGAGTTATTTATTCATTTCACCCTATTAAGTATATTGTGGCTGTGGCCTGAGTAACAATACAGTCAAGCTAAAACAACAGAAAAAACAGGTCAAAATCATACAATGTACACAAAAATGGTGTTTCAAACCATAAAAAAAAGGAATTGAGTAAAATGATGAAAGCATTAAAATACTGCCTTGCTTTAATTTTTCGAATGAGTGATTGTACTGCTTGAAAAAAAATAAAAAATTACTCCCTATATATATATATATATATATATATATATATATATATATATATATATATATATATATATATATATATATATATATATTTATTTTTTTATGTTTTATTTTTTTAATTTTATTTCTGATTATTAGTATTATTAATGTATTATTTCTTTGGTGGTATGGTTGGGATATAAACAAAAAATATTTTGACATTTATGGCAGACAACAGGTATATGATGTATGATATGATGTAATGGATAGGAATGTCTGATGCTGGATGTCAATAAAAATAAAATGAAAAAAAATAAAACATTAAAATACATGAATTATTAAGAACTACCATTAGCATAAAAAACTAATTTACAATTCAATTACATGAGCGTGTTAGGTTGAAAATACTGAACATGTAAATTAGGGGTGTAAAAAAAACAACATTTTCTAATAAATCTGGATTTTTTTTGGTAACAATTCCTAATTGATTTAAATAATTCAAAAAATTGTTATTATTATTATTATTTTAGATCTGTCCTATCCAAACACTCAGGCAAATCATATTGTTGATGTACACAAATCGTAGATAAAAAGAAAATACAATTATTTGCAAATCCTTTTCAACTTATATTCAATTGAATAGACTGCAAAGACAAGATATTTAATGTTCCAACTGAAAAATGTCTTTTTTTTTTGTGCAAATACTTATTAACTTGGAATTTAATGGCAGCAACACGTTGCAAAAAATAACCTTAACCTGAACCTTTTGATGATATTACGGACCGTAGATGGTGAAATCCCTAAATTCCTTGCAATAGCTGGTTGAGAAATGTTCTTAAACTGTTGGACAATTTTCTCACGGCATTTGTTGACAAAGTGGTGACCTTTGCCCCATTCTTGTTTGTGAATGACTGAGCATTTCCTGGAAGCTGCTTTTTATACCCAATCATGGCACCCACCTGTTCCCAATTAGCCTGTTCACCTGTGGGATGTTCCAAATAAGTGTTTGATGAGCATTCCTCAACTTTCTCAGTCTTTTTTGCCACTTGTGCCAGCTTTTTTGAAACATGTTGCAGGCATCAAATTCCAAATGAGCTAATATTTGCAAAAAATAACACAAGTTTTCCATTTTGAATATTAAATGTATTGTCTTTGCAGTCTATTCAATTGAATATAAGTTGAAAAGGATTAGCAAATCATTGTATTCTGTTTTTATTTACCATTTACACAACGTGCCAACTTCACTGGTTTTGGGGTTTGTAGATGATCATATCTGCTGTACACATTTACTTTAGAAAAGAGAAGTGTCGGATACTTCTCCTGTTGCTTTATTTGTATTTAACTTTATTAAATGTTTGGGTAGAATTTTATTAAACAAAACCAGTTTTAAGTGATGTAAAAAACAATTTATCAAAGCTGTGTATGTATTTTATGGAGGAATGTACTTAATCAGCGAACTGACACCCAATGTTATTAAAACAGTATTGATTTTGAATCGAGAGTCGATTGTGAATCGAATCGTTACCCCCAAGAATCGAATCGTGGCCAAATATTCACAGCCCTAATGTAAATAGCACTCACAACTCGACAGTGCGCCTTATAACCCGGTGCGCCAAATGTAAGGAATAAGTTTGGTTGAGCTTACCCACCTCGAAGCTATTTTATTTGGTACATGATGTAATGATAAGTGTGACCAGTAGATGGCAGTCAAACATAAGATTAAGTGTAGGGTGCACTATGATGGCAATATGACTCGAGTAAACAACACCAACATTTTATATGTTCCATTGAAAATATAGAACATTACACATGGCACTCAAAAATCTAGCAAAATGTTTTAGTACGACTTTGGTAAGCTATGAAGCCACACCGCTTGATGTGCTTCAACATAGTATTATTATGGTGTGTGTATAAGGTAAGACATATTATCTGGCGTTTTGTTTCGCAATATTATTCAAAAGCAACTTTTCTTACCTTCTGGTACCTGCTGATCTGTATTTGGGATCTGCATAAATCCTGAAAAAAATTGCCTTTGTAGTCCGTGCCGACACCGTAGTCGATAAGCTTCTTCTTTTTCTCTATCTTGTTGTTATGGGACATTCATCCTCCGCTGTTGCCATTTCTAATATAAAGTAGTGTAAAGTTCTTACTTATATCTGTCAGTAAACTCACCATGAAAGCGCTAAAACATACCGGTGTACTGAGTTTACATTATTCACCCAAGGAACTTTAGTTATTAGAGAGTTCCGGTTTTTCACGGGACAAATTTCCGGCCTTGTTGTTGTTTCGGGATGAGGAGATGCTGCTCCGTTATTGATTTAAGTAAAGTCTGAATGTCATTAAAACAGTTAGTATGAAAAAAGATAAAAAATAGACAATTAATGGGCATTGAGCATTATAATCCGGTACGCCCTATGGTCTGGAAAATACGGTACTTTTTTTACACTCTGTTCCTGTTTATCGCCAATAACTAAAGTATCGCTATTTTGATTTTGAGAATCGATATCTGTCACGACGTGCTTTGCGCAGCTTACTGCGGGGGTTGTTCTCCCAACATGCAGACGGACCATTCCGGACAAAGCGTGCAGGTAAGAACACGGTTTTAATTCTCAAAAATCAAAGTAGTATAACAAAACGGAACACAAGGCGACGGCAGAACGTGCTGATCGCACCTGGAGTTAAAGCAAATACTGCGCAGGAAACCTAGAACTATGGACCTGGAACGCTCACGAAACCGTGGCATGAAATAAACAAGATTTACCGAGTAGGTTGCGTGAAGCAAACAATGACGCCAGGCCGAGTGTGGCGAGCAACTTGAATAAATAGTAGTGATGGGTCCGGCAACACCGATGCATCGGCGCATGCGTCGAGCTCATAGAGCGATACCCTGTGTCGGTGCGCGTACCGCTTTTAGAAAGTCACGTGACCGATCATGAGCTGTTTTGGTCACGTGACCTATACGCGAACTGTGTCGCACTCCGGCCTCCTCTGTGCCCTGTGAGCAACGTTCCCTCTAAGGTGCGCGCCTGCGCAATTGCGCACTGCTCAAGCGTCCTCTGCGCACAGCAAATATATGCCGCACACCAAATCAAACCCATCTGAATTATAAACAAAATAAACACATTTATTCTGTGTAATTTTGCAATGCAACTCTGAGTGACAGTGACAACAAGCGGCCCTAACGGTGTTCGTCAACACCGTTCAATTATTGTAACGTCTATCGAGATGCTTCGAGGCCAGGAATTATATCGATCACTTTATTGAGCAAAACTGTTTATATTCGGCCATAACCACACCAAAAACATGAGTAAAAAACTTCTATCTCAAAAAACTAGTCATTTTCTGCCGTACAAACCAGGCCAAAACCAACTTGTCATCTGTCACCAACACGCATACCACTAAACCACTGGTGCGTTTATGGCCACACAAAAAGTCGGACAACTCAAACACCACACAAAGTTACACCATGACTCCTCAGTCACACGTGTGCTTATTTTACTGTCATTTATTATTAATGTTAATTTATTGATATTAATCATGGAATGCTGTTACTAGAGAAAGTTACAGGAATGCACACTTCATCCTATGCTTACATTTCATTGTGCAACATGAGGATGTTTAAGGGGAACTAAATGTGATCTCTGAAAGGGGTACAAATGATTTCCAAAGCAGGACCCCCGCCGGGACATATTGTACAATACTAATCCATAGTTTATGAAAAACAAGATTTCTTTTATTTTCATTACAAGTGGGCCAAATCACTAATATTCCAAAATAATCTCATGAAAATGACTCCTGTCATTTGAGTGTTATTACAAAAGATTGGTTTGAGACAGGTGTGCTGCTGGTATTGCCACGTGTGATGTTGCTCACATGTGCTCCACTGAATGCTCAGGGAGTTTTTGTGTTTGCTCAGACACATGAACAATTAGAGGGAACATTGCCTGTGGGCGGGTCTTTTCTACAGCCGGAGAAATAATAACTAAGAGAAATCGTCTAAAATTTAATACGTTGGAAAAACGGTTTTATTTAATAAAAATGTGTAAAAAAAATATATTTTTTTTTTCCCCCAGGTCCACAAGCATCCTCATTCACAACACGTTCTCTTAGATTTCCATGTTATGATACATGTTCACATTATTTTTTGACTGCATCTAAAAAAGATAAAAATATATTTTTATTTAAATGAAGATATTAAATAATCCTAAATGAAATACAATGACTTGGTTTATATTATTGTATATACTAGGTCATAAAATCAGTGTCAGTTGAGTCGGTCCATAGGTTGCCTGTAGGGATTTTTAATGTCCAGCAGATGTCAGTATATAGTGACACAGTATCGACACAGTATCAATACAGTTTTGCAATGTGTCGAAACGCTTCATGACGCCTCATCAACCCATCACTAATAAATAGCTCTCTGATCAGTGCTCGGCAGCAGGTGAACGTGCCGAACACTAATCAGAGGCAGGTGAAACCAATTAGTACCCATGTGTGGGGGGGCGTGGCTTGCTGACCTGCAGCGAAGCAGTTGGCTGCCAGGACCGGTTTTGAGATTAGCGACAGGTGCGTAGATGGCACACCTGGGCTGGCTTATCTAATCACCGGTCGCTCTGTTAAAGGGCAGCAGCCGGGAAGGAGAGGGGTTATTGATGGTGAAGAGAAAACCCAGAGCACAAACGAGGGTGAGGGCGAGACGGACAGAAATGACTGAAAACGAACACAAAAAACATTTATTGCAAAATCAATCATTGTTCAGAAAGATGAACGAGGCGGTCATGTCCGTAATTGGTGGTCTGAAGAACCCTGAAGAGCAAGTCTTCCACACCATGGTAACCAAAACAAACCCAGAAGTGCACAAAACAGGAACTCAGTAAGGCCAAAACTAACAGGACATAACTAAACAAAACATGATCCGGCCCACGGATCATGACAATATCATAGCATAAATATTTTAGTATCGCTCCGTGCACCACTAGTTACTAAGGTTTATGTCAGCACCAGTGCTAATATGGAATCATGTGTCAGTGCCCATCCATGGTCTGGACCTCATCGCTCCTTTTGACCGTTTTTAGGTTTATGAGGTCCACAGTTTGACCCTGGACCGAGATCCTTGACTAGTCAACATTGTTGCATGTGGTTACATGTCTTTACCGCACCGTAACAATTTATGGCAGCACAATAGCGCCTCGTTCTGCCCCTGGGAAGACTCGTCGCGTCAAAGCCAAATGACTTGTTTTGCTCGCGACCTCCAAGCTTTAGCGTCTGCGGAATAGCGCGTCTTCGGTGAGCCCATTTCCGCCAATTGTGCTCTCATTACGGCGCGTAATTGCCTTTCTCCCGGGAGAGAGTGTCATCAAACTTCTCATTTCCTCCGCCAACCCGGAAAGCATTTTGCCGGTGGTTGCGGCCGCGTAATGATGGCATCAATAACGTGGGCCGGCGCTCGGCTTTTTAGTTTCTGAGGGATTCTTCTCAAGGCGCTGGCTTTGGCGGCGTCCCCCCGGAGAGAGCCCACTGACCCGGGCCGCGAGACAATGAGAATAAGACTCGGGAGACCATGTCTTCTGTGACACGTGGCGAGACTTTGACGCGTGAGCTCTACCTGTCCAGGTCCACCCAAAGAGTCCTCACAGGGTCCCCTCACCAGGCCGTCCAGATACACTATATTGCCAAAAGTATTTCGCCACCCATCTTAATGATCAGAATCAGGTGTCCTAATCACTTGGAGACTGTTTCTACAAACATTTGTGAAAGAATGGGCCGCTCTCAGTGATTTCCAGCGTGGAACTGTCATAGGATGCCACCTGTGCAACAAATCCAGTCGTGAAATTTCCTCGCTCCTAAATATTCCAAAGTCAACTATCGGCTTTATTATAAGAAAATGGAAGAGTTTGGGAACAACAGCAACTCAGCCGCGCAGTGGTAGGCCACGTAAACCGACAGAGAGGGGTCAGCGGATGCTGAAGCGCATAGTGCAAAGACTTTCTGCAGAGCTCCAAACTTCATGTGACCTTCCAATTAGCCCACGTAAAGTACGCAGAGAGCTTAACGGAATGGGTTTCCATGGCCGAGCATTCGCATCTAAGGCATACATCGCCAACATGACTGTGCATAATCAGAATCAGAATAGTTTTTATTGCCACTGTTTGAGAACGGGTTCACAAACTAGGAATTTTTCTTGGTGCAATCGTGCAACATAACACATATAACACAGAATAGGTAATAAAAAGAGCTGTAACTGAGCTATCAGTTCTTAAATATCTTAAATATCCATAAAGACATGGTTATCAGAGTCTGGTGTGGCTGAACTTGACTGGCCTGCACAGAGTCCTGACCTGAACCCGATAGAACACCTTTGGGATGAATTAGAACGGAGACTGAGAGCTAGCTATACCCATAACCCCTTGCAGCACTAACTCTTCCGGGACGCTACAATATACACCCCCACCCCTCCGCTACCCCGCCCACCTCAACCTCCTCATGCTCTCTCAGGGAGAGCATGTCCCAAATTCCAAGCTGCTGTTTTGAGGCATGTTAAAAAAAAATAATGCACTTTGTGACTTCAATAATAAATATGGCGGTGCCATGTTGGCGTTTTTTTCCATAACTTGAGTTGATTTATTTTGGAAAACCTTGTTACATTGTTTAATGCATCCAGCGGGGCATCACAACAAAATTAGGCATAATAATGTGTTAATTCCACGACTGTATGTATCGGTATCGGTTGATATCGGAATCGGTAGTTAAGAGTTGGACAATATCGGAATATCGGATATCGGCAAAAAAGCCATTATCGGACTTTTTTGATTTTAGTGTTTGTACAAGTACTTTTTGAGCACATTCAACAATAATTTTGTACATATAACATTACATAATTCTGCTGACAGAGCATATTTTATTTGTTTAATATGGATATTTAAACGATGACATTACAATGTTAAAATATGCGAGAAAGGGTGTACTTGCATTATTATTACGTGTTATCTTTACATCAGTGGTTCATTTGGTCTTCAAAATAATGTTGGCAAAAAGTTGTCGGTCAATATATCGGCCCAGGCCTATGGTAATGTTGAAAGATGCGTGCAAGACATTCTTCCTTTCGTTTTATTGCAACAACAGATCATCTTTTTCTTCGGTCTTCCCTTAAAAAAATCCTTTCTGTCTTTTAAAAAGAACTCCTTTAAAGTCTTTTCTGACGAGCCTTGATTCATCATCATCACAAAGGCTGATGCAAAGAGTCAATAAAGGCTTTATTGTTTTTTTTGTAAACATTGTATTCTTTGAAGTCCAGTTGGTCCCATCTCACACGGAGTGCAGGCCAACACCGTCCATATATTGAAGTATTGTGTACTGGCTGGGCGAAAAAGGGACTTAAGCTGCAGATAACTTATGAGCTTAGCCGCCGTAATGGGCTTTTGTGTTCCTGAGAGCCGTGACTGCAGGCGCGGCGGAACGCCGGCAGCGGCGACAAACATCCATCCGCGCTTTCCCTTTTTTTCCTGCGGCGGATTGAGCACCGCGCAGTCAAAACACAGCAGCGGGAGGAGGACACCTCCCCCCTCCTGGCTGGCGCTAATTTTAAGGAAGTACAATCTCTCCCTGTCTGACTCCTTCTGGCCGCTTCCTGCTGAACGGCAAGAGCCAGGCGGTCAGCCGGCGTGCACTCCAGACGTGACAGAGGGCGGCGTTGTCCGCCAAGGACCTGCTCGAGTGGCGTTGAATTCTTCCCTGAACGTCAATAAAGGCCTTTTTCTTATCAAATTAAAATCCATTGATTATCCTTAATTGAATAATATTGCAGTCTAAAACAAACATATACAAAGTCTTTAAAGCAGCAGCATATTAGAAAGTGTCCAGTAACAAACGTGTTCGCATCATCAAACTTTTTAAGGTCAAGGCAAGTGTTGCCTTAAAGTAGGGCTCATATTTTAGGGCACCAGGGCAAGTTAGAAGGGCACCAAGGCGAACATTATTTTATTTCGAGGCAGGGGCTCCAAAGCATATATATATATATATATATATATATATATATATATATATATATATATATATATATATATATATATATATATATATATATATATATATATATATATATATATATATATATATATATATATATATATATATATATATATATATATATATATATATATATTAGGGCTGCAACTAACGATTGATTTGATAATCGATTAATATGTCGATTATTACTTAGATTAATCGATTAATAATCGGATAAAAGAGACAAACTACATTTCTATCCTATCCAGTATTTTATTGAAAAAAAAACAGCATACTTGCACCATACTTATTTAGATGATTGTTTCTCAGCTGTTTGTAAATGTTGCAGTTTATAAATAAAGGTTTATTTTTAAAAAAAATAAAAAATTAATAAAACAAACAAAAAAAACCTTGCCATTGCATAGATCCAACAAATCGATGACTAAATTAATCGGCAACTATTTTAATAATCAGTTTTAATCGATTAGTTGTTGCAGCCCTAATATATATATATATATATATATATATATATATATATATATATATATATATATATATATATATATATATATATATATATATATATATATATATATATATATATATATATATATATATATATATATATATATATATATATATATATATATATATAATATATATATAATTTATATATGTGTGTATATATATATGTATGTATGTATGTATATATGTATAATAATAATATAATAATAATGTATATATATATATATATATATATATATATATATATATATATATATATATATATATATATATATATATATATATATATATATATATATATAAAAGCAGACAAGTTTATATTAATATTGAATAAAAAGTTTTATATATATATATAACTTTTTTTATTAATAAGTTTATATAATAATTTATTTATATATATATATACAACTTTTTATTAATAAGTTTGTATTAATATTGAATAAAAAAAGTTATATATATATATATATATATATATATATATATATATATATATATATATATATATATATATATATATATATTATATATATATATATATATATATATATATATATAATATATATATATATATACTTTTTTTTTATTCAATATTAATATAAACTTGTCTGCTTTTTGTCATTTCATGATGCCTTTATCTCTATTTTTACATTTTGATAGTGGGAGGTATTTTCTTTAATTATTTATTTATTTGCTGTGTACATACATCTACTGATGCTTAGTCTGGACACATCCTCAGTGACCTCTTGGATTCACCGGGCGTTTCGGGTCTCTCAACTGGTCATACGCCCTCCTCCAAGCGACCCAACCGGGGGTGATCAAATCCCCCGGCTTGTGTCCAGACGGCTCGCTAGCTACCATGACTCCAAGGATCTCCTCTCTTGAGCCACAACCATCTCGAGGCCCTTTCCGCCGCTTCGGTGGTACTGCGGATGGCTTTCCTCTTTCTCTCTCCATCGATGCCCAAACTGCTGAAGGCTCTGACCAAGGAACGGGCTGCAAATCCTCTGCATCCAACCTCCACAGGGAAACACCTTGCTCTCCAACCAGCCTGTTGACAGTCGCTGACCAGTCCCGCATACTTGGAGAGCTTCCTCTCGAAGGCTTCTTCCAGGCGATCTTCCCACGGGACTGTCAGCTCCAGCAGCACAGCTTGTTTGGTGGACTCAGACACAAGGACAATGTCTGGTCGCAGGGTGGTGACTGCGATGTGGCTGGGGAACTTCAGCTGGTTTTCAAGGTCCACCAACAACTGCCAGTCTTTTGCAGACGTCAGGATGCCTGCTGATGTTCTACTAGCAGGAGTTGGCGTGTCCCCAGCTCTGACAAAGTCGATGGTTTTCTTGGAGGGGTGGAACTGTTTTGCCCATGCCAGTCCTGTGCTAATGGCTTCAGCGATGGTCTTCAGGACTTGGTCATGCCTCCACCTGTACCTTCCATCTCCAAGTGCCCTTGTACAGCAACTGAGGATGTGTTCCAGGGTTCCTCGCTTGGAGCACAGTGGGCATGCTGGTGTCTCTGCTATGCCCAATGTGTGCAGGTTTGAAGGGCTTGGGAGCACATCATACACTGCCTGGATGAGAAATTTGATGCGTTGCGGCTCGGCTTTCCAAAGCTCAGCCCAGGTCACTCTCCTCTCAACCGCATTGTCCCATCTTGTCCAAGCTCCCTGTTGCTTCATTCCAACAGCCTTGCAGGTTCTTGTCTCCTCCACTGCCGCTCTCACCTCATCCTGAACAAGACGTCGGCCTTCCTTCCCCCTAGTGTTCAGTTGGGGAGTTGGAAAGGATCCTAGCCCAGCTCGACCCCGTGTGACTGCTCCAACCAGGCTCCTGTGTCGCAGCCTTGCATCTGCCTCTTGAACTGCTTCCTCTGCTCTCCATTTCCTGCCAGTCCTCACTTGGATCCCTGCTTTGGCCAGCTTCAGATCACTTGAGTCCCTGTACTGTACCACTTCTCTGGCTGTAGTTACCTTAAATTTCTCCTCCAAGGATTTGAAAGGCAACTGCAGTTTGTTGCTGTTCCTGTAGAGTGCAATGCTACTCAGGCTCTTAGGTAGTCCCAGCCATCTCCGGAGGTGGTTGCTGACCCTCCGTTCTAGGATCTCAACTGTCGAGATGGGGAACAAGTAGATGAGGAGGGGCCACAGGATCCTGGGAAGAATGCCATGCTGGTAAATCCAGGCTTTAAACTTCCCAGGTAAGCCTAACTTGTCCACGGATTTCAGCCAGCCATCCAACTCAGCGCATGTCGACTGGATGGAGGTTGTGTCTCTCAAAGAGCAGTCAAAAACCTTGTCCAAGCTCTTGACTGGCTTCTCTGAGATAGTTGGAATGGCCGTGCCTGTGATGTTAAACCGGAACTTGTCCTCCACCTTCCCCTTCTTCAGCACCATTGATCTGGATTTGGCGGGTTTGAAACGCATCCGGGCCCACTCCACCAACTTTTCAAGTCCCTTCAGAATCCTACGGCAGCCTGGAACTGATTCTGTCATGACTGTGAGGTCATGCATGAAAGCCCTGATGGGTGGTTGCCTTTGCCCGGAATTTAAGTTATGTACATGTATATGTACATATAGATGCTGTATCGGGACAGATCAATTAAGAGTTTGAGCAGAAATATGTCGTATAGGAATTAACTATACACAATAACATATTAGCAAAATGCTTTCTCACCTGATTTTTTTTTAAGTAATACGTTCGTGACATGAAAAAAACACAAGTAATGTATAAACACCTTGTGTTTACTTTTTGATATTAAAATAAAACACAGAGCATTAGCACTCCACACACGTCAATAACATCAACAAAGCGCACCTTTGTGCATTCACGCACAGCATAGAACGTTTGGTAGACAAAATGGGACAAAGAAGGAGTGGCATAAAACACGTCTCTCTGTGGCAGCGTCGGAGAAAGTTGTACATGTAAACAAACTGTTGCGTCACAGTCCAACTGCGGTGAGTTCGAAGACCGGTGAAATTAGTAGGACAAAAGGGCACTCGCCTAATATTGTCATCAGTGAAGCATAAACACAAACATATTAAACAGTGGACTTTCTAACACTTAGGAAGGTTTGTTTGTCCTCCTACAGAAACCATATTAAATCGAATAAATATATTTTTCCCCCATCTTTTTCCATTTTTATACATTTTTGAAAAAAATCCAGGAGCCACTAGGGCGGCGTTAAAGCCGACCCCCAGTTTCTGGGTATGAGAAGCTAGCCCAAGACGTGGCCAGCGCAATGGCGAGCGGCCCGCCGTCCCGCTGGCTTGGCCCGCTTACTCCTCTGCTCACGTTCCGCTCCTGTGCGCACTGGAGGATCATCCTGCCAGGTGAACATGTGTTGTCCGTGTGCTCTGCGGCAGCCGACCCACTACTCTGGTGCCGGTCCAGCCTCGCGGCGCTCGCTCGACCTCGCCAGGTTACACAAACACGCCCACACTCTTTCTTTCCCCAACGCTTTCATCTGAGGAGCAGTGATGATGTCTTGATGCGCTGCTTCTTATGACCTGTTCCACTCAGAGGAGGTTAAAACCAGGTGGCTGTTCTCATACAAAGTCTGAACCTTATTGACTTTAAAGGTTGTTTGACTGATGATGGCCGTGGGTGCTCAGGTCAAAGGTCATATTGGTCATTTCTAGTCCTCAGCTTCATAGAACACTCTTTGTTACCGAGATCAGACAAAACGGGCTTCATTGGTACTTTAACTTTTTTAAATATGCATACAATATCAGTGTTTCCCACACATTCATTTATTTGTGGCGGCCCGCCACGAAAAAGTTAAAGCCGCCACAAATAGATTTTTTATTATTATTATTATTTTTTTTGTCCTGTCCAGCTTTTCAGGCAAATCATATAGTTGATGTAGATGCCCATATCGGCTGTTCAGATTTACTTTACAAAGGAGAAGTGTAGGATCAAGATTTTTGGAGCTCCTTGTTCAGTGGATCAGATGTTTGATGAAGCTTTTTGTCTATCTACCACCACTACTGTTTTCTGTTTATTTGTTACTGACTGTGGCAGGACACCTCTGCCTCTGTTTCACTTTATGTTGCTGGTAAATAATATGGTTGTAGTAGTAGGCTAAAGTTAAATGATTTAGTATGCACTAATTAAAGGGGCAGAGCTTTAAGAGACATTTTAGCTTTTATATTTTTATAAGATATGTTTTTTGTAAGAACCACAATTGATAAATATATTTCAGTGAATAACTTATTGTTCAAATCTGTATATAAATATGTACATAAAGTGTTGTAATTTTATTGTAAAATGGATGGATGGACGTTTAAAACAAAACTTTTATTATTAATTAGTAAGTATACATTTTTTGAGCCTTTTTAGAGAAAATCATATCATTATAGTAAATTATGCAAATTACTGGATGATGTCATGGTGACCACGCCCATAGCCACGCCCCCACCACCACAGGTATCTTGGCAGTTTATGGGAAACACTGAATATAAAATAAATAGTGTCCCCACTTGGATGGATGGATGGATGGATGTTTTTGTGCATCCCTAATCAATACTTATTTAATACTTTTAAAACACGTGTGACACGTTGTCTTGCTGAAATAAGCAGGGGCGTCCATGATAACATTGCTTGGATGGCAACATATGTTGCTCCAAAAACTTGTATGTGCCTTTTAGCATTAATGGTGCCTTCAAATATGTGTAAGTTACCCATGCCTTGGGCACTAATACACC
>NC_084741.1:14606870-14629370 GCF_033978785.1 Entelurus aequoreus
TTCCAGCAATGACCGTTTTAAAGAAAAAACAGCCTGCATGTCACCTTTTGTATTATTAGGGTTAACAATGCAGCTGTTTCTCACTACATTTCACCTGTATGCCCTTTTATTCCCCTTTTTTATGTTTCTTTGGTAGTCCTATTTTTAGAAAAATTAACTCCCGGCCGCAAATGGCCCTCAGGCCACATGTTGGGCACCTCTGGTCTAACCTCTCATTCATTCATTTATTGATAGGATGTTTAGTATGAAATATGACCCAGCATGAGAGAGTAGCAGGCGATGACACAAACAGTCTGCATATGAAGTCATAAAGCAAGTTATCTGAGGAGAATGGGGGATTTTGGGGTTTAAGTGTGTGTTTGCACGTCCCCCCTGAGAGAAGCCGTTAAGAAGTTTATTTAATCAACATTCGTGGAGGGAATCGTCAGACAGCCTGTGGTATTGTTCTCTACCGTTCCTGCTCCAAGCTTCTCTTTGATACAACAACAAAAAAAGAAAAGAAAAGATCTTAACGATTGGAGATGGTCGTTTAAAAGTCCTTTGGGCTTTTAGTGATGCAATTAGTCTTCATTTCACCGCAACACACTCAAGAGAAGAAAATGTGTTCCAGAAAAATGGCAAAGGCAGGGAATAACTGAAAAGAGTGTTCACTCTGTTTCTTTGTCACTTTCAAGTACCACCATAATGACCAACGTTAAAATACAGTGACATATAGGTTGTATTTAACACGTGTGTTTATTATTTCTGGCCATCATTAGATCATGAGATGGAGCCCACGTACCGTACCACCTTTTGAGAAACACTGGACTAGTTTATCAGGCGTAATGTTTAGGGATGATGTTTGATAAGAAATTATCGAGTTCGAGTCTATTATCTAATAAATAAATAAATATTGACTGTTACCCCCCTAAAAAAATAAAATAAAATAAATAAACATTGACTGTTGTTACCCGAAGTATATTAAGTGGGATTTTTCAGAAAAACACATATATACAGTAACACAAAAACAACCTGTCTCTGTGATCACTATAGGTGTATAAATAATAATATAGTGTTAAATAAAATCAGTCCCTTGGGCACAAAACTGGAAATAATACAGCTCTCCAAAAAGTGCAATTCTGCTGCTATTTGACATAACTGTTTATGATGCTTTGACATTTTTGCACTTTAAAGAAAGAAAGAAAATTCTATGAAGAGAAAAGTTGTTTGCAAATGTGGTTACAATGCTAAAAAAATGAAAAGTTAAAGCTAGAAAAAGAAATACACTTTATTGAGTTAACATTATTTCTTTATAGGGGGAAAGATGTTATGAGCTAGAGAATATAACAACTACACTACCCATCATGCAACGGGAGTGACGAGCACGCGCGGTAGCCCCGAAAAGGGTTGTTGCATGTCGTCACCCGTAAAAGTTAACGTCATGAACTCAGCCAACACGCCTCGTCTGCATTATTTATAATTAGACGGACAACACATATACAGTGTGAAAAACAAAAGTTAAAAAAGGGAGATGTGTTGTATATATATGTATGTGCTGCGGTTGCTTTAAGAACGTTGCGCCAGCTGCCGTAAAGGAGGTGCGTTGCTAGCCTGGTTGCTATGTTTCCGGTGGGTCGTAAAAGTGTTCTTCATGTGTTTGTACCCTGCTCAAATCTCTCAGTAAAGTTATTCATTGGATTAACCTTTTGTTTTGAACTTTATTACACCTTGGAGCGCTTTTTCCCGTCCATTGTTTTCCTGCTTTCGCTATCTGCGCCTAATGACTGAGCTACGTGACTGCTTTATTGTGATGTCACACGGAGCATTTCTGGTCGGGACGGGATTCGTTCCGAGGGATTCGAATAAAGAACCAACTCTTTTCTTTACTATAGTGGTCTCGATAACGGGTACCGGTTCTCAAAAAGGGATTAGAGTCCGAGGACTCTGTTCTTTTCTTATCGAACAACCGGGAAAACCGGTTTCGAGTATCATCCCTAGTAATGTTTGGCCGTACCATAACCGAAACGGCACACAAAAACCGAGGCAAGCTTTCGTTGAAAAAATCAATAATACAAGAAGTGGGATGTATGAAAACGAAAACCAGAAGAAATCACACAAAGTCTGATGCTATTTTTAACTTTTATGGCCAATATTTTGCTAACAGATCTTACCTCCCGTGCATTTGTTGTGCCTGACACACGACAAATCATCGAGGGACAGAAGTATAGTCTCTAAACACGAGTACAGTCTATAATAGCACCAGATAAAGATGCTAAATGTGTTGCTAGCTCTTTTTAATAAAATATTTCATTAAAAGTCTCTAGACACTTGAAAAATTCTCAATAAAGTAGGATAGGATACACTTTAATTTATCCCAAAATGGGGAAATTAGTGCAGATTTTTACATACATATATGTTAACACCAATTGATAATAACACAATGTTGGCGTTGACACACTTTTTGTGTCTTTTTACGCATTGAAATCAGAAAGGACGCGGATTTCCGGAAGACCGACGTGGATTTTTTAATTTTTTTTACCGACCCTGCCTTCTCCGGGTCAAAATTCGGGTTTGCTTGGTTTTTTTTAATCGATTAACGCTTTACGCAGGTGTTTTGTTTTGTTTATAGTTGCCGGTTTTTTGATTGATTGGTGTTGTGGCAAATTGTGATTGCCTGCCAAAAATTGATTTCCTTGGCGGGAACGCGCACCGCTTGCTGAACTTGCATTGCTTGGCTTGGTCTGTCCACAGTGGATTAGTAGGTGTAAGACGAATACTTTATCTTCGTGATTATTGTAACGCTACGTGTTCGACATTATTTAAGCCTTTATCGTGTACGGAAAATGACAGTTTGCCTTTTCTGTGGTGTTAATGAGATTTAAAGGCCTACTGAAAGCCACTACTACCGACCACACAGTCTGATAGTTTATATATCAATGATGAAATCTTAACATTGCAACACATGCCAATACGGACGGGTTAACTTATAAAGTGCAATTTTAAATTTCCCGCTAAACTTCCGATTGAAAACGTCTATGTATGATGACGTATGCGCGTGACGTCAATAGTTAAACGGAAGTATTCGGAACCCATTGAATCCAATACGAAAAGCTCTGTTTTCATCTCAAAATTCCACAGTATTCTGGACATCTGTGTTGGTGAATCTTTTGCAATTTGTTTAATGAACAATGAAGACTGCAAAGAAGAAAGTTGTAGGTGGGATCGGTGTATTAGCGACTGGCTGCAGCAACACAACCAGGAGGACTTTGACTTGGATAGCAGACGCGCTATCCGACGCTAGCCGCCGACCGCACGGATGATCGGGTGAAGTCCTTCGTCCTTCCGTCGATCGCTGGAACGCAGGTGAGCACGGGTGTTGATGAGCAGATGAGGGCTGGCTGGCGTAGGTGGATAGCTAATGTTTTTAGCATAGCTCTGTGAGGTCCCGTTGCTAAGTTAGCTTCAATGGCGTCGTTAGCAACAGCATTGTTAAGCTTCGCCAAGCTGGAAAGCATTAACCGTGTAGTTACAGGTCCATGGTTTAATAGTTTTGTTGATTTTCTGTCTGTCCTTCCAGTCAGGGGCTTATTTCTTTTGTTTCTATCTGCATTTAAGCACGATGCTATCACGTTAGCTTTGTAGCTAAAGTGCTTCGCCGATGTATTGTCGTGGAGATAAAAGTCACTGTGAATGTCCATTTCGCGTTCTCGACACTCATTTTCAAGAGGATATAGTATCCGAGGTGGTTTAAAATACATATCCGTGATCCACAATAGAAAAAGGAGAGAGTGTGGAATCCAATGAGCCCTTGTACCTAAGTTACGGTCAGAGCGAAAAAAGATGCGTCCTGCACTGCACTCTAGTCCTTCACTCTCATGTTCCTCATCCACGAATCTTTCATCCTCGCTCAAATTAATGGGGTAATCGTCGCTTTCTCTGTCCGAATCGCTCTCGCTGCATTGTAAACAATGGGGAAATGTGAGGAGCCTTTCAACCTGTGACGTCACGCTACTTCCGGTACAGGGAAGGCTTTTTTTTTTATCAGAGACCAAAAGTTGCGAACTTTATCGTTGATTTTCTCTACTAAATCCTTTCAGCAAAAATATGGCAATATCGCGAAATGATCAAGTATGACACATAGAATGGATCTGTTATCCCCGTTTAAATAAAAAAAATTCATTTCAGTAGGCCTTTAATGTACACTACCGTTCAAAAGTTTGGCACTGTACTTTTCAATGAAGATAACTTTAAACTAGTCTTAACTTTAAAGAAATACACTCTATACATTGCTAATGTGGTAAATGACTATTCTAGCTGCAAATGTTTTTTTTTTGGTGCAATATCTACATAGGTGTATAGAGGCCCATTTCCAGCAACTATCACTCCAGTGTTCTAATGGTACAATGTGTTTGCTCATTGGCTCAGAAGGCTAATTGATGATTAGAAAACCCTTGTGCAATCATGTTCACACATCTGAAAACAGTTTAGCTCGTTACAGAAGCTACAAAACTGACCTTCCTTGGAGCAGATTGAGTTTCTGGAGCATCACATTTGTGGGGTCAATTAAACGCTCAAAATGGCCAGAAAAAGAGAACTTTCATCTGAAACTCGACAGTCTATTCTTGTTCTTAGAAATGAAGGCTATTCCACAAAATTGTTTGGGTGACCCCAAACTTTTGAACGGTAGTGTATGTATACATTTTTTGAGCATTTGTAAAGAAAATCATATGCTATCATGGTGACCACACCCCTAACCACGCCCCCACCGCCACAGGCACCATTTACAGTAATTTTGGTGAGGGCCAAACTGGCCCCCGGGCTTTTGACACCCCTCTGCATTATTTGATCAGCGCCAACTGCCATGCTGCGTTGTCACTCTTCCGTTAACGTCGCGGATGACCAATCATGTCAGGATTAAATCTCCCAAACCGTCATCTTAACTGGACCGCTCGGCGCTTCTGAAAGTTGAATCTCCTATTGGGGAGCTAAGCGGCGCTCTATGCCGTCCGTTACGCTGCGCCAAGGCGACTGTCAGGCCGCCGCACTGACTTGAATTATAATGCTGCTTCTCCCAAAGAGGACAGCCGACCAGTCGGCACTCTGCTCCTAAAGGTCACGGAAGTTGAGCTAAAGGTCGCTTGGTGCTGGACGGTCACAGATGACCGATCTCATCGCGGATGCCTTGCTGATCTGTGCAGTAATCAGCCCACGCTCCGTTACGTCAACATTCATGGAAGTAACAAATCAAAAGCGGTAATCCCCGCTCGGTTTTGGCTAAAAATACCGCCTTTCAGGCACTAAATGTGTCCGCCCGGACGCAATTGCTCCAAATAACCCGCTTCTGAGCCGAAGCGGAAGTCTGTGCTCGGCCTGCAGACGAGCAAATGAAAATGAAATGAACAAACTTTGGTTTCATCAGGGATTACAGAATCTGCCGGAGTTTGTCCGTCTCATTACATTTCATATCCGGGAAAATCTGTGCCTCCGTTTTGCTCCGCTTTTGTCGGAGAGACTTTCATGTCTCCCACGTACAAAAAAAAACCGACGCTTTGGTACCAACCAAACGGGATCAGAAGGTCCTGGAAGGATCCCCCGGCTGAAGACTCTCATGTAGGTTAAATGCAATTTAGTGCACAATTTGCGGGATTATCCTCAAATAACGGGACTGGCAGCGCTCAGAGTTGCTGTGCCGCACAAAAACCTCGGCCTGGCTTCACCTTGACTGGGTCATGGTGTCAAAATCCACTTACAGTCCATTTGAATCCGTTTAGTTCGGCTTCTGGCAACCTTCAGCAACGCAGTCTTTTATTTGAAATTGCATTTGGCTCTGGGTTAGTTCTCAATTACTCTCTAGAAGCTTTGGACGGAGATTGAAGGCATAAAAAAGAAATGTGACAATAACACTTTTCTTTTTCTTTTTCTCATAGTTTGGTTTTGGAAATATTCAGTCCACTGTAGAAAGCTTCTCTTGTTCCGCCCACCAAGGTCATTTTGTCCGGGATTTTGTTTCCAAGCTCAAACTCTTTTAAGAAATGTTTTTGTACATAATAGTGCATTAGTACCTCGGTTTTTGTGTGTCCCACTTTTTGTAGGCTTCGAGTTTTCGAGGAAAATTACGGCAGAGTTGTGGCCAGATTTTTGTATACCGTCTTCAGTGTTTCCCATAAACTGCCAAGATACCTGCGGCGGTGGGGGCGTGGCTATGGGCGTGGTCACCATGACATAATCGAGTAATTTGCATAATTTACTACAATGATTTGATTTTCTCTAAAAAGGCTCAAAAAATGTATACTTACTAATTAATAATAACAGTTTTGTTTTAAACGTCCATCCATCCATCCATTTTACAATATAATTACAACACTTTATGTACATATTTATATACAGATTTGAACAATAAGTTATTCACTGAAATATATTTATTAATTGTGTTTCTTACAAAAAATATATCTTATAAAATATAAAAGCTAAAATGTCTCAAAGCTCTGCCCCTTTAATTAGTGCATACTAAATAATTTAACTTTAGCCTACTACTACAACCATATTATTTACCAGCAACATAAAGTGAAACAGAGGCAGAGGTGTCCTGCCACAGTCAGTAACAAATAAACAGAAAACAGTAGTGGTGGTAGATAGACACAGAGCTTCATCAAACATCTGATTCACTGAACAAAGAGCTTCAAAAATCTTGAACTTTAGACTGCCATCAGTTTTACTCCCTACACTTAACCATGAGTTTCCTACTGCCTGCAGACTTTGCACCCTTTGTTATATACACATGTTGTGTTTCTAATATAAATACATTTAATAAAGTCAAATACAAGTAAGGCAACAAGAGAAGTATCCTACACTTCTCTTTTGTAAAGTAAATCTGAACAGCCGATATGGGCATCTACATCAACTATATGATTTGCCTGAGGAGCTGGAGAGGACAAAAAAAAAAAAAAGTTTTTATTTTATTTTTATTTTTTATTTTTAATTTTTTATTTGTGGCGGACGTAATTCTTTCGTGGCGGGGCGCCACAAATAAATGAATGTGTGGGAAACCCTGGTCTTGTCTGGACAACTACGAAACCCAAAACCAGTGAAGTTGGCACGTTGTGTAAATCTTAAATAAAAACAAAATACAATGATTTGCTATTCCTTTTCAACCTATATTCAATTGAATAGACTGCAAAGACAAGATATTTAACGTTGGAACTGGAAAACTTTGTTATTCTTTTGCAAATATTAGCTCATTTGGAATTTGATGCCTGCAACATGATTCAAAAAAGCTGGCACAAGTGGCAAAAAAAGACTGAGGAATGCTCATCAAACACTGGTGAACAGGCTAATTGGGAACAGGTGGGTGCCATGATTGGGTATAAAAGCAGCTTCCATGAAATGCTCAGTCATTCACAAACAAGGATGGGGCGAGGGTCACCACTTTGTCAACAAATGCGTGAGCAAATTGTCCAACAGTTTAAGAACAACATTTCTCAACCAGCTATTGCAAGGAATTTAGGGATTTCGCCATCTACGGTCCGTAATATCATCAAAAGGTTCTGAGAATCTGGAGAAATCACTTCACGTAAGCGATGATATTATGGACCTTCGATCTCTCAAGCGGTACTGCACCAAAAAGCGACATCAGTGTGTAAAGGATATCAATCAATCAATCAATGTTTATTTATATAGCCCTAAATCACAAGTGTCTCAAAGGGCTGCACAAGCCACAACGACATCCTCGGTACAGAGCCCACATACGGGCAAGGAAAAACTCACCCCAGTGGGACGTCGGTGAATGACTATGAGAAACCTTGGAGAGGACCGCATATGTGGGTAACCCCCCCCTCTAGGGGAGACCGAAAGCAACGGATGTCGAGTGGGTCTGACATAACATTGTGAAAGTCCAGTCCACAGTGGATCCAACACATCAGCGGGAGTCCAGTCCACAGCGGGGCCAACAGGAAACCATCCCGAGCGGAGACGGGTCAGCAGCGCAGAGATGTCCCCAACCGATGCACAGGCTAGTGGTCCACCCGGGGTCCCGGCTCTGGACAGCCAGCACTTCATCCATGGCCACCGGACCTATGCAACTCCCCCTCGCAAGGGACAGGGGAGAAGAGGAGAGAAGAAAAGAAACGGCAGATCAACTGGTCTAAAAAAGGGGGGGTCTATTTAAAGGCTAGAGTATACAAATGAGTTTTAAGATGGGACTTAAATGCTTCTACTGAGGTAGCATCTCTAACTGTTACCGGGAGGGCATTCCAGAGTACTGGAGCCCGAATAGAAAACGCTCTATAGCCCGCAGACTTTTTTTTGGCTCTGGGAATCACTAATAAGCCGGAGTTCTTTGAACGCAGATTTCTTGTCGGGACATATGGTACAATACAATCGGCGAGATAGGCTGGAGCTAAACCGTGTAATATTTTATACGTAAGTAGTAAAACCTTAAAGTCGCATCTTAAGTGCACAGGAAGCCAGTGCAAGTGAGCCAGTATAGGCGTAATATGATCAAACTTTCTTGTTTTTGTCAAAAGCCTTGCAGCCGCATTTTGTACCAACTGTAATCTTTTAATGCTAGACATAGGGAGGCCCGAAAATAATACGTTACAGTAATCGAGACGAGACGTAACGAACGCATGAATAATGATCTCAGCGTCGCTAGTGGACAAGATGGAACGAATTTTAGCGATATTACGGAGATGAAAGAAGGCCGTTTTAGTAACACTCTTAATGTGTGACTCAAACGAGAGAGTTGGGTCGAAGATAATACCCAGATTCTTTACCGAGTCTCCTTGTTTAATTGTTTGGTTGTCAAATGTTAAGGTGGTATTATTAAATAGATGTTGGTGTCTAGCAGGACCGATAATCAGCATTTCCGTTTTCTTAGCGTTGAGTTGCAAAAAGTTAGCGGACATCCATTGTTTAATTTCATTAAGACACGCCTCCAGCTGACTACAGTCCGGCGTGTTGGTCAGCTTTAGGGGCATGTAGAGTTGAGTGTCATCAGCATAACAGTGAAAGCTAACACCGTACTTGCGTATGATGTCACCCAGCGGCAGCATGTAAATACTAAAGAGTGCAGGGCCAAGAACCGAACCCTGGGGAACTCCGCACGTTACCTTGACATAGTCCGAGGTCACATTGTTATGGGAGACGCACTGCATCCTGTCAGTAAGATAAGAGTTAAACCAAGACAAGGCTAAGTCTGACATACCAATACGTGTTTTGATACGCTCTAATAAAATATTATGATCGACGGTATCGAAAGCGGCGCTAAGATCAAGAAGCAGCAACATAGATGACGCATCAGAATCCATCGTTAGCAATAGATCATTAGTCATTTTTGCGAGGGCTGTCTCCGTAGAGTGATTTGCCCTGAAACCGGATTGAAAAGGTTCACAGAGATTGTTAGTCACTAAGTGTTCATTTAGCTGCTGTGCAACAGTTTTTTCGAGAATTTTGGAAATAAACGGAAGGTGGGAGACCGGTCGGTAGTTTACCATGAGGTCAGGATCGAGGTTAGGTCTTTTGAGCAGAGGATGAATAACCGCTTTTTTGAATGCTAGGGGAACAGTGCCGGAGGAAAGTGATAAGTTTATAATATTTAACACTGATGGACCTAATAATACAAACAGTTCCTTGATAAGTTTCCCAGGAAGTGGGTCAAGTAAACATGTTGTTTGTTTTATCCCACTTACACGCTGTAATAATTCCTCTAGTGTTATTTCATCAAAAATAGAGAGACTATTTTGGAGAGCAGTGTCCGTCGTATATACAGTCGTATTTGTGTTAATAGAGCCCAGTTGTAGCTGGGATGCGTTGTCTTTAATCTCCTTTCTAATGAGTTCAATTTTCTTATTAAAGAAATTCATAAAATCATCTGCCGAGTGGGTGGAGCTACTGGAAGGAGTCCCTTGTTGGGTTAGCGATGCTACTGTACTAAACAGAAATTTAGGATCGTTTTTGTTGAGGCGGATGAGATTTGAGTAGTATTTAGCTTTAGCTAAGGTAAGCATGCGTTTATAAGTTATTAAACTATCACTCCATGCTTGATGGAAAACCTCAAGTTTAGTCGCGCGCCATTTGCGTTCCAGTTTTCTACATGATAATTTATGAGCTCTAATTTCTTCTGTAAACCATGGGGTGCGCCTTTTAGGGGCCCTTTTTTGCTTTAGCGGTGCTATACTATCAATAATTTCGCGCAAGGCATCGTCAAAGTTGTTAGTGAGTTTATCAATAGAGCCGACATAATTTGGGAATGGTGCTATTACCGAAGGCAGTAGGTCAGCAAGAGTCATCGTTGTGGCAGCATTAATGTTGCGGCCGCTATAGCAGTTATTATTATTATTAGCTTGTTGACAAAGAGTCAAAACTTCAAATTTTATAAGGTAATGATCGGACATTACTTTAGTATATGGAAGTATCATAACTTTGGAGGTGGTGACACCCCTGACAAGCACTAGATCTATTGTATTACCGTTGCGATGCGTGGGTTCATGTATTATTTGTGTAAGACCACAGCTATCAATTATGGTTTGGAGCGCCACGCACTGAGGGTCCGATGGGGTATTCATATGGATATTAAAGTCCCCCATTATGATTATATTGTCGGCGTGCGTCACTAGATCAGCAACGAACTCTGAGAATTCACTGATAAAGTCCGAATAGGGCCCAGGGGGGCGGTAGATAACAGCCAGGTCGAGAGGTAGCGGTGTGACAGACCTCATAGTAAGCACCTCAAACGATTTATATTTATTATTTAGGTTAGGGGTAAGGTTGAAATTTTCATTGTATATTAGTGCGACACCCCCTCCCCTTTTAAGAGGGCGGGCAACATGCGCATTCGTATAGTTAGGAGGAGATGCCTCATTGAGCGCAAAAAATTCGTCCGGTTTGAGCCAGGTTTCGCTAAGACCAATGACGTTAAGATTGTTGTCTCTAATGACCTCATTAACCAATAACGCCTTGGGAGACAATGATCTTATGTTTAAAAAGCCCATATTATAGGTATTGGGCTGTTTTGACGAGTTTTTGTTAAGATTATCCGTAGTGGCAATATTAACAATGTTGCGTTTATTATGCGTAGTGCACTTTAAATAGTTTCGACCATATCTAGGAATTGATATGACGGGAATTTTCCGATTGTTTGCTTGGTGCTGCAATAGACTGGACATATCATAATTTGCCACCTCAGTAGAATGCATGTCCACCTCTGACACAGACACAACAGAAAAAACATTATGTGAATTGTGTATTATTCTAAGAGAATTGCTATGCGTACATGGATTATCCAGCCTGGCGCTGGCTAGTTCTAGCTTAACTGACTCCTCACCCGGACTAACAGACATTGTAATTGCCTGTGACCGGGCTTGCTCTAGTGTAGTCAGTCAAGTGAGACTTAAATAGTAGTCTATGTTTCTAGACAGGATGATGGCGCCTTCCTGGTTAGGGTGAAGGCCGTCTCTCATCAGCAAGCCTGGTTTGCCCCAGAAAGAGGGCCAGTTATCAATAAACGTTAGTCCCTGCGTCCTACAGTAGCTAGCCAACCACTTGTTAAGCGAGACTAATCTGCTATATCTCTCATCATTGCCTCTCGCAGGCAGGGGGCCAGAGACAATTACTCGATGCCTGGACATCTTTCTGGCGAGATCACAAGTCCTGGCTATGTTTCTCTTTGTAATCTCTGACTGTCTCATTCTAGTGTCATTGGAGCCAACGTGTACAACTATATTCGCATAATTAGTGGTGCGATTAGCCTGTCGTACGTGTTTACTAGGCCTGTTGCGAGTTAGCTCCCTAAGATTAGCTTCAATGTCAGGTGCTCTGGCCCCGGGGATACACTTTATTGTGGCTGGTTTGCTAAGCTTTATGTTTCGGGTGATGGAGTCCCCTATAACTAAGGTGTGGTGCCCGGTAGACTGGGGTGTAGGACTAGCTAAAGAGCTAAATCTATTATGCGTCTCAACCGGTACACCGTAGCTTGTAGGCCGCTTAGGACTGCTACAAGCTGGGCTAGTTAGCTCGCTACAGCTAACGCTAGCAGATGTGTCCGCAACATCTAAAGTTACGACATTACTCTGCTCTAACTGGCGGACACGGCCCTCTAGCAGAGCCAACCTCTCCGTGAGTATGGTGCAAGACGCGCAGGAAGCCATTACTCACAGTGTTTTCTGTCACCGAGTGAAGTTCCTGCTGTCCTCAGGGAAGTGGTCGCGGTCTGTAGGAGTAGCTTCTTACTGACCGGCGCTGCCTTTCTCCGCGCTAGCTTAGCAGCTAGCTAGCTGAGGAAAGGGTGGTGGGACAGAGATCGGGTGATTTGCAAGTTAAATAGTACCACTAAAAATGTTTGAGAAGTGATAAAGAAAGCTGTAGAACAATTAAAAGCACACAGATAGAGCGCTACTTAGCTTTTTCGCAACAGCGAACAGACGGCGAGCAGTCACGCACGGTGAACCGGAACCGGAAGAACCACATGGGCTCAGGAACACTTCAGAAAACCACTGTCAGTAATTACAGTTGGTCGCTACATCTGTAAATGCAGGTGAAAACTCTACTATGCAAAGCGAAATTCATTTATCAACAACACCCAGAAACGCCGCCGGCTTCGCTGGGCCCGAGCTCATCTAAGATAGACTGATGCAAAGTGGAAAAGTGTTCTGTGATCTGACGAGTCCACATTTCCAAATTGTTTTTGGAAACTGTGGACGTTGTATCCTCCGGACCAAAGAGGAAAAGAAACATCCGGATTGTTCTAGGCGCAAAGTTGAAAAGCCAGCATGTGTGATGGTATGGGGGTGTATTAGTGCCCAAGGCATGGGTAACTTACACATCTGTGAAGGCGCCATTAATGCTGAAAGGTACATACAGGTTTTTGGAGCAACATATGTTGCCATTCAAGCAACGTTACCATGGACGCCCCTGCTTATTTCAGCAAGACAATGCCAAGCCACGTGTTACAACAGCGTGGCTTCATAGTAAAAGAGTGCGGGTACTAGACTGGCCTGCCTGTAGTCCAGACCTGTCTCCCATTGAAAATGTGTGGCGCATTATGAAGCCTAAAATAGCACAAGGGAGACCCCCGGACTGTTGAACAACTTAAGCTGTACATCAAGCAAGAATGGGAAAGAATTCCACCTGAAAAGCTTCAAAAATTGGTCTCCTCAGTTCCCAAACGTTTACCGAGTGTTGTTAAAAGGAAAGGCCATGTAACACAGTGGTGAACATGCCCTTTCCCAACTACTTTGGCACGTGTTGCAGCCATGAAATTCTACGTTAATTATTATTTGCAAAAGAAAAATAAAGTTTATGAGTTTGAACATCAAATATGTTGTCTTTGTAGTGCATTCAATTGAATATGGGTTGAAAAGGATTTGCAAATCATTGTATTCCGTTTATATTTACATCTAACACAATTTCCCAACTCATATGGAAACGGGGTTTGTACATTACTACTAGGGATGATGTTTGATAAGAAATTATCGAGTTCGAGTCTATTAACGAATCCTCTTATCGAACCGATTCCTTATCGATTCTCTTATCGAGTCCAGATAGGTTGTTGTATATGGAAAAAAACACACAATATTTGGTTTAACAAAAGCTCACTTTTATTATATTAGAAAACAATTTAATCTAAAAAATAAATAAATATTGACTGTTACCCCCCTAAAAAAATAAAATAAAATAAATAAATATTGACTGTTTTTACCCAAAGTATATTAAGTGGGATTTTTCATAAAAACAAATATATACAGTAACACAAAAACAAGCTGTCTCTGTGATCACTATGGGTGTATAAGTAATAATATAGTGTTAAATAAAATCAGTCCCTTGGGCACAAAACTGAAAATAATACAGCTCTCCAAAACGTGCACTTCTGCTGCTATTTGACATAACAGTTTGTTATGATGCTTTGACATTTTTGCACTTTATTTCTTTATTGAAAGAAAATTCTATGAAGAGAAAAGTTGTTTGCAAATGTGATTACAATGCTAAAAAAATGAAAAGTTAAAGCTAAAAAAAGAAATACACTTTATTGAGTTAACATTATTTCTTTATAGGGGGGAAGATGTGATGAGCTAGGGAATATAACAACTACACTACCCAACATGCAACGGGAATGACAAGCATGCGCGGTAGCCCCGAAAAGTGTTGCATGTCGTCACCCGTGAAAGTAAACGTCAAGAACTTAGCCAACACGCCTCGTCTGCATTATTTATAATTAGACAGACAACACATATACAGTGTGATTTTGTTTTGTTTACAAGGAAAGAAAAACAAAAGTTAAAAAAGGGAGATATATGTTGTATATATATATGTATGTGCTGCGGTTGCTTTAAGAACGTTGCGACAGCTGCCGTAAACGAGGTGCGTTACTAGCCTGTTTGCTGTTTCCGGTTGGTCGTAAAAGTGTTCATGTGTTTGTACCCTGCTCAAATCTCTCAGTAAAGTTATTCATTGGATTATACCTTTTGTTTTGAACTTTATTACACCTTTGAGCGCTTTTTCCCGTCCATTTTTTTCCTGCTTTCGCTATCTGCGCCTAATGACAGAGCTACGTGACGCCATTTCTTGTGATGTCACACGGAGCATTTCTGGTCGGGACGGGATTCGTTCCGAAGGATTCGAATAAAGAACCAACTATTTTCTTTACTACAGTGGTCTCGATAACTGGTACCGGTTCTCAAAAAGGGATTCGAGTCCGAGGACTCTGTTCTTTTCTTATCGAACAACCGGGAAAACCGGTTTCGAGTATCATCCCTAATTACTACTGCACCATATTAATAATATGTCAGACTGAATTGTAGTCGTTGGAAACTACAGGATTATTCTTAATCGTCACTGAATTTTGAATTGTGTTGTACTGGTTCGGAGTGAGGGTTCGTCAGACGGAAGTTGGGAGTCTGTAGGCTAGTGTTAACTCAGCAGAGGAGGATCAAGGAGATCTGCACACCTCCGTAACAGGAAGTCGCTCCACCAGAAGAGAAAAATATAGAAACTCCAAAATGTCATCCATCCGTTGGAGAGTTGCGTCTTCCGATGCAGTCATCCCTCAGCCTCCATGTTTCGTAATCAAAGGGCCTTTGCTCCAAAGCGGAGTACGAGTGGCGAGTCATCTTTGCCAGAAATCGTTTTGTCGGAGTCGCTGCCAAGACGTTCACAGGGCGCCGAATCACTCTTTGCGGCTCCGGAAGAAGACGGAAACTGAAGCCGTGTAAGACACTTTCTACTGCTGGCATGGAGTTGAGTCCCATCGTGTCTAAATTCTGATTTATTTGGGCTTTGTCGCACCGTGTGACCCCAACAACGCCGCCAGAGCCAATGAACACGTTTTGATTTTTGGTTTTGCCACACGTCTTTTTCTGGTGGTGTGAAATGACCAACGTTTCCTGTTGTTGGCTTAGTTGAGGGGCTTCTTCGCCAAAACATTCATCCCAGACCATGTCCAATAACACGCCCATGGCTGCTTTTCAAAGAACAAATGTCCTCATTTTCCATTTTGTTTTTTTTGTTGCACATAAACTCTGAAAAACTTTGCCATAAAACATTGTCTTCTTTCTAGGATGTTACGTGAGCTAAACCTTTTGTTCTAGTTCTGGACTGCAAACCCCATGTTAGAGACCTCATGTTACACCTTATTTGTTACGTGTTACACATTACATGTTTTGTGTTGTGTCACGTGTTACACATGACATGTTAAAGTGTGTTAATTGTTGTTACACCTTATGTGTTACTTGTTACACATTACATGTTACAGTGTGATACATGTTTTGTGTTACACCTCATGTGTTACTTGTTACACATGACATGTTAGAGGGTGTTACTTTTTGTGTTACACATTATATGCTACTGGTTACACATTACTTGTTACAGTGTGTTACATGTTATGTGTTACACCTCACGTGTGACATGTGACATGTTAGAGGGTGTTACTTGTTGTGTTACACCTTATAGGCTACTGGTTACACATTACTTGTTACAGTGTGTTACATGTTTTGTGTTACACCTCATGTGTTACTTGTTACACATGACATGTTAGCGGGTGTTACTTGTTGTGTTACACATTATATGCTACTGGTTGCACATTACTTGTTACAGTGTGTTACATGTTATGTGTTACACCTCACGTGTTATATGTGACATGTTAGAGGGTGTTACTTGTTGTGTTACACCTTATAGGCTACTGGCTACACATTACTTGTTACAGTGTGTTACATGTTTTGTGTTACACCTCATGTGTTACTTGTTACACATGACATGTTAGAGGGTGTTACTTGTTGTGTTACACATTATATGCTACTGGTTACACATTACTTGTTACAGTGTGTTACATGTTATGTGTTACACCTCACGTGTGACATGTTAGAGGGTGTTACTTGTTGTGTTGCACCTTATAGGCTACTGGTTACACATTACTTGTTACAGTGTGTTACATGTTTTGTGTTACACCTCATGTGTTACTTGTTACACATGACATGTTAGAGGGTGTTACTTGTTGTGTTACACATTATATGCTACTGGTTACACATTACTTGTTACAGTGTGTTACATGTTATGTGTTACACCTCACGTGTGACATGTGACATGTTAGAGGGTGTTACTTGTTGTGTTACACCTTATAGGCTACTGGTTACACATTAATTGTTACAGTATGTTACATGTTTTGTGTTACACCTCATGTGTTACTTGTTACACATGACATGTTAGAGGGTGTTACTTGTTGTGTTACACATTATATGCTACTGGTTATACATTACTTGTTACAGTGTGTTACATGTTATGTGTTACACCTCATGTGTTACATGTGACATGTTAGAGGGTGTTACTTGTTGTGTTACACCTTATATCAGGGGTCACCAACGTGGTGCCCGCGGGCACCAGGTAGCCCGTAAGGACCAGATGAGTCGCCCGCTGGCCTGTTCTAAAAATAGCTCAAATAGCAGCACTTACCAGTGAGCTGCCTCTTTTTTTTTAACATTGTATTTATTTACTTGCAAGCTGGTCTCGCTTTGCCCGACATTTTAATTCTAAGAGAGACAAAACTCAAATAGAATTTGAAAATCCAAGAAAATATTTTAAAGACTTGGTCTTCACTTGTTTAAATAATTTCATTAATTTTTTTACTTTGCTTCTTATAACTTTCAGAAAGACAATTTTAGAGAAAAAAATACAACTTTAAAAATGATTTTAGGATTTTTAAACACATATACCTTTTTACCTTTTAAATTCCTTCCTCTTCTTTCCTGACAATTTAAATCAATGTTCAAGTAAATTAATTTTTTTTATTGTAAAGAATAATACATAAATTTTAATTTAATTCTTCATTTTAGCTTGTGTTTTTTCGACGAAGAATATTTGTGAAATATTTCTTCAAACTTATTATGATTAAAATTCAAAAAAATCTGTAGAATCAAATTTAAATCTTATTTCAAAGTGTTTTGAATTTCTTTTAAAATTTTTGTTCTGGAAAATCTAGAAGAAATAATGATTTGTCTTTGTTAGAAATATAGCTTGGTCCAATTTGTTATATATTCTAACAAAGTGCAAAATTGGATTTTAACCTATTTAAAACATGTCATCAAAATTCTAAAATTAATCTTAATCAGGAAAAATTACTAATGATGTTCCATAAATTATTTTTTTTATTTTTTCAAAAACATTCGAATTATCTAGTTTTTCTCTTCTTTTTTTCGGTTGAATTTTGAATTTTAAAGAGTCGAAATTGAAGATAAACTATGTTTCAAAATTTAATTGTCATTTTTTTCGTGTTTTCTCCTCTTTTAAACCGTTCAATTAAGTGTAAATATCATTAATTATTAATAATAACATAGAGTTAAAGGTAAATTGAGCAAATTGGCTATTTCTGGCAATGTATTTAAGTGTGTATCAAACTGGTAGCCCTTCACATTAATCAGTACCCAAGAAGTAGCTCTTGGTTTCAAAAATGTTGGTGACCCCTGCCTTATATGCTACTGGTTATACATTACTTGTTACAGTGTGTTACGTGTTATGTGTTACACCTCATGTGTTACACATGACATGTTAGAGGGGTGTTACTTGTTGTGTTACACCTTGTATGCTACTGGTTACACATTACTTGTTACAGTGTGTTACGTGTAATGTGTTACACCTCATGTGTTACGTGTTACACGTGACATGTTAGAGAGTGTTACTTGTTGTGTTACACGTGACATGTTAGAGAGTGTTACTTGTTGTGTTACACCTCATGTGTTACATGTTACACGTTACATGTTACAGTGTGTTACGTGTTATGTGTTACACCTTATGTGTTACCTGTTACACTTGACATGTTAGAGGGTGTTACTTGTTGTGTTAGACCTTATATGCTACTGGTTACACATTAATTGTTACAGTGTGTTACATGTTGTGTGTTACACCTCATGTGTTACATGTTACAGCATGTTACTTGTTTTTACATCTCATGTGTTTCTTGTTACACATTACATCTTGCAGTGTGTTACGTGTTATGTGTTACACCTCATGTGTTACGTGTTACACATGACATGTTGGAGGGTGTGACTTGTTGTGTTACACCTTATATGCTACTGATTACACATTACCTGTTACAGTGTGTTACATGTTATGTGTTACACCTCACGCGTTACCTGTTACACGTGACATTTTAGAAGGTGTTATTTGTTGTTTTACAGCTCATATGTTACATGTTAGACTTAGACTTAGACTTCCTTTTTATTGTCATTCAAATTTGAACTTTACAGTACAGATAAGAACGAAATTTTGTTGCATTTGCTCATGGTAACATGTTACAGCATGTTACGTGTTTTTACATCTCATGTGTTTCTTGTTGCACATTACATGTTACAGTGTGTTGTGTTTTACACCTCATGTGTTAGTTGTTCCACATTACATGTTGCAGTGTGTTACACCTTATGTGTTACGTGTTTTACTATCTTACATGTTACATGTTATGTGTTGCACCTTGTGTTGCGTGTTACATATTACATGTTACAATGTGTTACGTATTGTGTGACACCCTATGTGTTACAATGTGGTACATGTTGTGTTACACCTCATGTGTTACATGTTACAGCATGTTACGTGTTTTTACATCTCGTGTTTCTTGTTACACATTACATGTTACAGTGTGTTGTTTTACACCTCGTGTGTTAGTTGTTCCACAGTACATGCTGCAGTGTGTTACGTGTTACATATTAAATGTTACATGTTTTACTATGTAACATGTTACATGTTATGTGTTGCACCTTGTATTGCGTGTTACATATTACATGTTACAGTGTGTTACGTATTGTGTGACACCCTATGTGTTACAATGTGGTACGTGTTATGCGTTCCACCTCATGTGTTACATGTTACAACATGTTATGTGTTTTTACATCTCATGTGTTTCTTGTTACACATTACATGTTACAGTGTGTTGTGTTTTACACCTCATGTGTTAGTTGTTCCACATTACATGTTGCAGTGTGTTACACCTCATGTGTTACGTGTTACACATTAAATGCTACGTGTTGTTTTACTATGTTACATGTTATGTGTTGCACCTCATGTGTTAAATGTTACACATTGCATGTTACGTGTTACATGTTGTTTGTTACACCTTATGTGTTACACATTACATGTTACAGCATGTTACATGTTATGTGTTACACCTCATATTTTACGTGTTACACATCACATGTTACAACTAGTTACATGTTATGTGTTACACTTTAAGTGTTACACATCACATGTTACAACGTGTTGCGTTACACCTCATGTGTTACGTGTTACACATTACATGTTACAACGTGTCATGTTGTGTGTCACGTGTCATGTGTTACTCATTCCATGTTACAATGTGTTACATGTTATAGCGTGTTACACGTTATGTGAAACAGCATGTTACATGTAACTCAGTGTTACGTTTTTACTATGTGTTACATGTTAGGTGTTACACATTACGTGTTACATTTTCACGTTACTTATTACGTGTTACATTGTTAGGTGGATGGTTCGTGGTTTTGCGTTCCTGTAAGGCCTCGTTATTGTGCTGCATTGATGTGGTTCTTGTACTGCTGTGGCTGAGACTCATTGATATTTTATTTCCCAGCAGTGTCAAAGTGCCGTCGGGCAAAGCACTGACATTATTTACTATGGTTATGTTCAGGAATGAAGTATACAATCAATTCCTCCTCACTGGGGACCTATTATGCAAAACCAACTTCTCTTACCTGTTGATACCTGCTGTTTTGTACTCGGGATCTGCATATGTCCCGAAATTGTAAAAATCTGAAGACATTGCGGAGATATTTTTTTAAAACAATCTTGCATTTCTTCACACTTCCGCCAAACGAGCCGTTTGGAATTTGCAAAACCTGTAATGTGTTTCCACACCGATGACATCACCACATTATCCATATATGGCACAGATGTACCCAAAGTGCTTATAATGATGACAACACATGACGTAAGTGTCTATATTAGCTATAATAGCCTACTATCAAAAGGACTATGTGTCGCAGGCTGAAGCAAATCTTTGTTGACAGAAATGTAACATTTATTCTATGCATTTTTACAACATTAGAACACATTAGTAAATCAGAGACTACTCAGAAGGTGAGATAACTCCTGGAAATTACTGGCTTTTAATGGCCAAAGGTATAGACGTGTGTGTCCAAGTTAAAGGAAACGGCAGGCTGTCTTCTTTTAGTAGATTTATTACAATCTTTTGGCAAGCTAGGTAATGTTTGCTGTGGTCTGGAATAACATGGCACACAAACTATCAGAAATGCAGCCAATATTACATACAGATAATGTGTCAGGAGACATGCAAATATAAATTATATACAAAGAGGATAAAAGTAAAGGATATTAAATGAGCTCAAATATACCTACAAATGAGGCATAATGATGCAATATGTACATACAGCTAGCCTAAATAGCATGTTAGCATTGATTAGCTTGCCTGATTAGCACTCCACACAAGTCAATAACATCAACAAAGCGCACCGTTGTGCATTCACGCACAGCATAAAACGTGTGGTGGACAAAATGAGACAAAAGAGTGGAAGATTTGGCATGTAAACAAACTGTTGCGTCACAGTCCACACTACGGTGAGTTCAAGAACCGCCGGAATTAGTAGGACAAAACGACGTTCACCAAGTACTGTCATCAGTGGAGCATACACACAAATAGAGATGTCCGATAATATCGGACTGCAGATATTATCGGCCGATAAATGCTTTAAAATGTAATATCGGGAATTATCGGTATCGGTTTCAAAATTATCGATTCAAAACGCTGCTGTGTACACAGACGTAGGGAGAATACGGAGCGCCAATAAGCCTTAAAGGCACTGACTTTGCGTGCCGGCCCAGTCACATAATATCTACGACTTTTCACACACACACAAGTGAATGCAAGGCATACTTGGTCAACAGCCATACAGGTCACACTGAGGGTGTCCGTATAAACAACTTTAACACTGTTACAAATATGCGCCACACTGTGAACCCACACCAAACAAGAATGACAAACACATTTCGGGAGAACATCCGCACCGTAACACAACATAAACACAACAGAACAAATACCCATAACCCCTTGCAGCACTAACTCTTAATAAAAGGCCATATCGCCCGATATATTATGTGAGTAATGTATTGGGACACGTGTGGGCTCTGTAACCAGGATGTCGTTGTGGCTTGTGCAGCCCTTTGAGACACTGTGATTTAGGGCTATATAAATAAACATTGATTGATTGATTGATTGATACATAGTGAAACCCAATATCTAAGTTACATTTAAACCAGTGTGGGTGGCACTGCGAGCAGGTTGGTAAAGTGTCTTTACCCAAGGACACAACGGCAGTGACTAGGATGGCAGAAGCGGGGATCGAACCTGGAACCCTCAAGTTGCTGGCACGGCCACTCTACCAACCGAGCTATACCGCCAATATGACCCCTTTTAAAGGCCTACTGAAATGTTTTTTTTTTAATTTAAACGGGAATAGCAGATCCATTCTATGTGTCATACTTAATCATTTCGCGATATTGCCATATTTTTGCTGAAAGGATTTAGTAGAGAAAATCGACGATAAAGTTCGCAACTTTTGCTCGCTGATAACAAAAAGCCTTGCCTGTACCGGAAGTAGCGTGACGTCACAGGAGCTAGGATTCCTCACAATTCCCCATTGTTTACAATGGAGCGAGAGAGATTCGGACCGAGAAAGTGATGATTACCCCATTAATTTGAGCGAGGATGAAAGATTCGTAGATGAGGAACGTTACAGTGAAGGACTTGAGAGGCAGTGATGGACGTATCTTTTTTCGCTCTGACCGTAACTTAGGTACAAGCTGGCTCATTGGATTCCACACTCTCCTTTTTCTATTTTGGATCACGGATTTGTATTTTTAACCACCTCGGATACGATATCCTCTTGAAAATGAGAGTCGAGAACGCGAAATGGGCATTCAGTGCCTTTTATCCCCACGACAATACATCGGCGAAATGCTTTAGCTACGAGCTAACGTGATAGCATCGTGCTTTAACTG
>NC_084741.1:14634370-14696870 GCF_033978785.1 Entelurus aequoreus
TTGGGTACTGATTAATGCGAAGGGCTACCAGTTTGATACACACTTAAATAAATTGCCAGAAATAGTCAATTTGCTCAATTTACCTTTAACTCTATGTTATTATTAATAATTAATGATATTTACACTTAATTGAACGGTTTAAAAGAGGAGAAAACACAAAAAAAATGACAATTAAATTTTGAAACATAGTTTATCTTCAATTTCGACTCTTTAAAATTCAAAATTCAACCGAAAAAAAGAAGAGAAAAACTAGCTAATTCGAATCTTTTTGAAAAAATGAAAAAAATAATTTATGGAACATCATTAGTAATTTTTCCTGATTAAGATTAATTTTAGAATTTTGATGACATGTTTTAAATAGGTTAAAATCCAATCTGCACTTTGTTAGAATATATAACAAATTGGACCAAGCTATATTTCTAACAAAGACAAATCATTATTTCTTCTAGATTTTCCAGAACAAAAATTTTAAAAGAAATTCAAAAGACTTTGAAATAAGATTTAAATTTGATTCTACAGATTTTCTAGATTTTCCAGAATAATTTTTTTGAATTTTAATCATAATAAATTTGAAGAAATATTTCACAAATATTCTTCGTTGAAAAAACAGAAGCTAAAATGAAGAATTAAATTAAAATTTATTTATTATTCTCTACAATAAACATTTTTTTTTACTTGAACATTGATTTAAATTGTCAGGAAAGAAGAGGAAGAAATTTAAAAGGTAAAAATGTATATGTGTTTAAAAATCCTAAAATAATTTTTAAGGTTGTATTTTTTCTCTAAAATTGTTTTTCTGGAAGTTATAAGAAGCAAAGTAAAAAAAATTAATGAATTTATTTAAACAAGTGAAGACCAAGTCTTTAAAATATTTTCTTGGATTTTCAAATTCTATTTGAGTTTTGTCTCTCTTAGAATTAAAAATGTCGAGCAAAGCGAGACCAGCTTGCTGGTAAATAAATAAAATTAAAAAAATAGAGGCAGCTCACTGGTAAGTGCTGCTATTTGAGCTATTTTTAGAACAGGCCAGCGGGCTACTCATCTGGTCCTTACGGGCTACCTGGTGCCCGCGGGCACCGCGTTGGTGACCCCTGACCTAGACAAACAATACAAGTACACAGTTCATGAAAAACAATATTTGTTGTTATTGTCATTGTAAGTGGGCCTAAACACTTATATTAGAAAAGGAAATGACTGCTGTCATTTGATTATAATAAGAGAATGTTGTCTGTCTATCTGTGTTGGCCCTAGCTGCGATGGGTGGGGACTTGTCCAGGGTGTACCCCGCCTTCCGCCCGAATGCAGCTGAGATAGGCTCCAGCACCCCGAAAGGGACAAGCGGTATAAAATGGATGTATGGATGGAGATTGAACTTGTTATTTAGTCAGGTTTGGGACAGGTGTGCTGCTGGTGTAGCCACAGTGTGCACGTCTGATGTTGCTCACATGGGCTCCACTGAATGCTCACGGACTTTTTGCATTTGCTCACACATGAACAATTAGAGGGAACATTGATTGACAGAGTGTGTACCTTCAGTGCTAAATGATGAGCAGAGGCAGAGTTAATCCTTCAGTGGTGGAGGGAAAGTAGCACTGGAGTTGTCTCTGTCTCTCTTTACTAGCTACGTCGAAGCATGTTGCTTATGTAGCTTGTTTAAGCAGATTTAAATTGCTGTTTTTGGTAGTAGATGGGATCTTTGATCCAAAGCACAATTTACATTGAACTAAAATGTTGTTTTCTTTGTGCTCGACAAAAGAAAAGTAGTGAAAATATCTCCAACAAACTCGACTGCAGCTCCGCCATGATCAGACACCCTCCTCTCTCTCTTTACTCCCCACACTCACTCACACACACACACAGAGCGCAGGTCTCTCTTCTCCGGTTTGTGACACAAGAAGAATCAGCGCTCCGATAAAACACACTTTATACTACATTAAAAGTAACGTCAAATAACGCAGTAACGCATCATGTAGTAACGGTAACTGAGTTACTGAATATAAAAAATAACGCGTTAGATTACTAGTTACCGCCGAAACTAACGGCGTTACAGTAACGCGTTACAAAGTAACGCGTTAGTCCCAACACTGCATGTATCAGTGGCGTGCGGTGACGTTCATGTCAGGTGAGGCACTGACTTTATCACAGTCAGATTTACAAACATATGAACCCTAAATAGTATCTTATTCACAATTTGATTGGCAGCAGTTAACGGGTTATGTTTAAAAGCTCATACCAGCATTCTTCCCTGCTTGGCACTCAGCATCAAGGGTTGGAATTGGGGGTTAAATCACCAAAAATGATTCCCAGGCACGGCGCCGCTGCTGCCCACTGCTCCCCTCACCTCCCAGGGGGTTAACAAGGGGATGGGTCAAATGCAGAGTACAAATTTCACCACACCTAGTGTGTGTGTGACAATCATTGGTACTTTAAATGGTAAATGGTAAATGGTAAATGGGTTGTACTTGTATAGCGCTTTTCTACCTTTTTTTAAGGAACTCAAAGCGCTTTGACACTATTTCCACATTCACCCATTCACACACACACATTCACACACTGATGGCGGGAGCTGCCATGCACGGCGCTAACCAGGCCCATCAGGAGCAAGGGTGAAGTGTCTTGCTCAAGGACACAACGGACGTGACTAGGATGGTAGAAGGTGGGGATTGAACCAGTAACCCTCAGATTGCTGGCACGGCCACTCTCCCAACTTCGCCACGCCGCTTTAACCTAACTTTAACTTTACACTTACAAACTGTAGCACACAATAAAGCACATTTAATTAAAAAAACGTTATTATGGTCTTACCTTTACTTATAAATGCGGGAGCGTTGTGAAAGAATGAAATATGAAATCCGCGCTGCATTCTGCAGGTGTACCTAATGTTGTGTCCCTGTTCACGGCTCCTCCGGCGCGCCGCGCGAGCATTGTTGTTTTTGCACTTTTTGGCTTCTTGTTAAGTGACTTTTTTTGGGTGGATTCGGTCTTGCACGTGGGGGGTTTGGGTGTGGGCTTTGGTTGGTGTGGCGCTCCCGTCGGGCGATGCATTCTGCGGCGGGAGTGTTAACCGGCACCAGGAGGCGGGGTTATGAGACGAGCCTCACACAGTGTGTCTTGGCAGCAGTTTTATGATCGCTCAGCACTAAAAATACGTTACACACATACAGTTGTTGACAAAATACACTGTACATTATATACCTCAGCTAACTAAATTATGGAAATGTATAATATAATTCATATAGCAATACGGTCTCACTGCACAGCAGGCCAGCAGTTAGCCGAGTCATTGCGCACAATCCATGTTGAGGGCGAGGCACAACGCAGTGACGTGCCTCAACTGGCTGTGACACCGCACCGTTTCTTCTCAGTATTTGAACAGCAAATGTGAAAATAAAAATAAAAATAATCTAAAACTGGTGAAGTTAAATGGAAAATAACTTTAGTATAATCACTGGATACATATAACAAATTAATGGTTTTTTTTTCTTTTTACTTTTTTTTTCTTTTCATTATGGCAGGTGAGGCCGTGCCTCCCCTGCCTCTAGTGACTGCACGCCACTGGTATGTATATATATACATGTATGTATATATATGTATATATTTACACACACACATATATATATATATATATATATATATATATATATATATATATATATATATATATATATATATATATATATATATATATATATATATATATATATATATATATATATATATATTATATATATATTATATATGTATATATATTTATATATTATATATATATATATGTATATATATATGTATATATATGTGTATATATATATATATATGCACACATGTGTGTGTGTATATATATATATATATGTATATATATATATATATGTATATATATAATATATGTATATATATATATGTTTATATATATGTATATATATGTATATGTTTATATATATATGTATATATATGTGTGTATATATATATATATATATGCACACATGTGTGTGTGTATATATATATATGTATATATATATGTTTATATATATATGTATATGTTTATATATATATGTATATATATATATGTGTATATATATATATATGCACACATGTGTGTGTGTGTATATATATATATATGTGTATATATATATATGTATATATATATATATGTATATATATACATATATATATATATATATATGTATATATATATATATATATATATATATATATGTATGTATATGTGTATATATGTATATAAAAATTATTTTTTACAACCTATCAAAAATATATTAGGTTCAAACATTTTTATTTGAAATGTAACTTTCCTTTAATTATATTCCCCTCACGTATCAAGGCAGAAAGGAAATGTCAACACAACAATGGGGCATCACAACAAAATTAGGCATAATAATGTGTTAATTCCACGACTGTATCGGAATTGGTAATTAAGAGTTGGACAATATCGGAATATCGGATATCGGCAAAAAAGCCATTATCGGACATCTCTATTCATTAGTATCGCGGTACTATACTAGGACCAGTATACCACACAACCCTAGTATTAATATTGTTTTGTCAGACCAGCCCTGCCGTGCGCTACTTTGTATTAGAAATGGCAACAGCGGAGGATGCATGTGCATGTATGAGCCAGTCTGCCCCGTGACAAGAGGATAGAGAAAAATAAGGAACTTATTGACTTTAACGGCGCTCTTTGGGTAAATCTTTACCAAATACACTTGGGGAAAACACCACAAATTATGCAAACTCCCAGTCGTTCTTAAAAAAAAAATAGTTTCGACTCTCTTCAGAGGTTTGAGGTTGAACTACTTTTGACTGCCTGTGTATTTTTCTACCTTTCCGAAGCGTTTAAAAAGCTCCTGAAAGAAAATGTGTGCTGACGGCTCCCTTTCTCAGAGCCCTTGAACAAATGTTCAATGTTTTTGTTGTCGTTGTTTTTTTGTTTGTTTTTTACCCGCGGAAAAAGCGAAGCGATGCTCGCTCGCAGTCGACGCAGAGAGCAAACGAGCGATGGAAGGAGAGAAAGTGTTACTTGTGTTAGTGTCAGCGCAGCATTAGATAACGTTTTATTTGATGGTGTTCAATGGCTGACTCGTCCTCACCTCTCGCCCAGGCCTCCACTGCTCTCCAGCCCACACACACGCTCCCATGCACACAAGCAAAGACACACACATCCGCCCACTGATGCTCACACACACACACGCACACACACACACACTGGAAGGCCGCCTCTGGAGGGTTCTGGCAGTTGTTTATGTTATTGAACTGGTTATCACATTACAGCTGGAACTCCAGAGTCCTCCCGCTTCCGCCAAAGAAGACACAAAGGCAGCTCGCAGCGAGACGACTGGCCAAAGTGGTTTTTAGCATCCTGCTCGTCAGCATCATTAGGACACTTTTGGCTTTGTGTGCGCGAGGCGCTCATGCGGCGCGCGTTTCTTCCGCGCGGAATCAAACCGCTGCCTTGTGGTTTTTCCTTCACGTTGGAGTATTGCCGTGCAAAAAAAAATAAAAAATTCGTACTAATAGACATGTTGTTCTGTCAGAGTTTGAGTTTATTTGGAAAATGCATGCATGCAACATGATTAGGGTTGCAAAGGGGTGGAAAGTAGAGATCTCCATAAAGGGATACACCCCTTCCAGGAGGATCGTCATACTCGTTCAAGTGACCGCCGATGATGATGATGACTTTCAATTTGTTCATATGTAAGGCGCACCGGATTATAGGGCGCATTAAAGGAGTCATATTATTTTAATTATTTTTCCTAAATGTAAAAGACTTCCTTGTGGTCTACATAACATGTCAGTGTTTCCCACACATTCATTTATTTGTGGCGGCCCGCCACGAAAGAATTAAGGCCGCCACAAAAATGTATTTATTTTATTTTTTTTTGTCCTGTCCAGCTTCTCAGGTAAATCATATAGTTGATGTAGATGCCCATATCGGCTGTTCAGATTTACTTTACAAAAGAGAAGTGTAGGATCAAGATTTTTGGAGCTCTTTGTTCAGTGGATCAGATGTTTGATGAAGCTTTGTGTCTATCTACCACCACTACTGTTTTCTGGTTTTCTGTTTATTTGTTACTGACTGTGGCAGGACACCTCTGCCTCTGTTTCACTTTATGTTGCTGGTAAATAATATGGTTGTAGTAGTAGGCTAAAGTTAAATGATTTAGTATGCACTAATTAAAGGGGCAGAGCTTTAAGAGACATTTTAGCTTTTATAATTTTATAAGATATATTTTTTGTAAGAACCACAATTAATAAATATATTTCAGTGAATAACTTATTGTTCAAATCTGTATATAAATATGTACATAAAGTGTTGTAATTATATTGTAAAATGGATGGATGGACGTTTAAAACAAAGCTGTTATTATTAATTAGTAAGTATACATTTTTTGAGCCTTTTTAGAGAAAATCATATTGTAGTAAATTATGCAAATTACTTGACGATGTCATGGTGACCACGCCCATAGCCACGGCCCCACCACCACAGGTATCTTGGCAGTTTATGGGAAACACTGCATGTAATGGTGGTTCTTTGGTCAAAATGTTGCATAGATGATGTTTTACAGAACATCTTCAAGCCGCTTTCTGACAGTCGCTTCCGGATGCGCCGTTTTGTGGGCATGATGTACTTTGTGGACGCTGTCTTTGCTCCACAGTAAGTCTTTGCTGTTGTCCAGAATTCTGTTTTTGTTAACTTTGTAGCCAGTTCAGTTTTAGTTTCGTTCTGCATAGCCTTTCCCAAGCTTCAATGCCTTTTCTTAGGGGCACTCACCTTTTGTTTATTTTTGGTTTAAGCATTAGACACCTTTTTACCTGCACCCTGCCTCCCGCTGTTTCCGACATCTACAAAGCAATTAGCTACCTGCTGCCACCTACTGATATTGAAGAGTATAACGTGGTAAGTCTGCCGATCTCCAGACAGTACAGACACTCAACAAGGGCACATTATTTGCGGATTATAATTACTGGTTTGCAAAAAATATTTTTAACCCAAATAGGTGAAATTAGATCATCTCCCACGGCACACCAGACAATATCTCACGGCACACACACAGTGGTTGAAAAACATTGTATTAGATAATTATGTGTCCTATATTTATCATGCAACCCAACTTAAAAGTACAATAGTACCGTATTTTCCCGACCGCAGGGCGCACCGGATTATAAGGCGCACTGCCGATGAATGGTCTACTTTTGATCTATTTTCATATATAAGGCGCATTACATAAAAGGAGTCATATTATTATTATTTTTTTTCTAAATGTAAAAGACTTCCTTGTGGTCTACATAACATGTAATGGTGGTTCTTTGGTCAAAATGTTGCATAGATGATGTTTTACGGATCATCTTCAAGCCGCTTTCTGACAGTCGCTTCCGGATGCGCCGTTTTGTGGGCGGTCTTATTTACGTGGCTCACCTTCGACAGCGTCTTCTCCCCGTCATCTTTGTTGTAGCGGTGTAGCGTGCACGGACGGGTGTGGAAGAAGTGTCAAAAGATGGAGCTAGCTGTTTTAATGACATTCAGACTTTACTTAAATCAATAACGGAGCAGCATCTCCTCATCCGGAAACAACAACAATACCGGAAGTGTGTCCCGTGAAAACCCGTCCGACCGGAACTCTCTAATAACTAAAGTTCCTTGGGTGAATAATGTAAACTCACTACACCGGTATGTTTTAGCGTTTTAATGGCAAGTTTACTGACAAATATAAGTAAGAACTTTACACTACTTTATATTAGAAATGGCAACAGTGGAGGATGAATGTCCCATAACAAGAAGATAGAGAAAAAGAAGAAGCTTATCGACTACGGTGTCGGCACGGACTACAAAGGCGGACTCGCGCAATTTTTCAGGACTTATGCAGATCCCAAATACAGATCAGCAGGTACCAGAAGGTAAGAAAGGTTGCTTTTGCATAATATTGCGAAACAAAACGCCGGATAATATGTCTTACCTTATACACACACCATAATAATACTCCTATGTTGAAGCACAGTACAATCCATCAAGCGGTGTGGCTTCATAGCTTACCAAAATCGTACTAAAACGTTTCGATAGATTTTTGAGCGCTGTGTGTAATGTTCTATATTTTCAATGGAACATATAAAATTTTGGTGTTGTTTTCTTGAGTCATATTGCAGTATACACATATCTCTTATGTTTGACTGCCATCTACTGGTCACACTTATCATTACACCATGTACCAAATAAAATAGCTTTGAGGTCGGTAAGCAAAACCAGAATTATTCCGCACATTAGGCGCACCGGGTTATGAGGCGCACTGTCGAGTTTTGAGAAAAAAAAAAGATTTTAAATGCGCCTTATAGTCCGGAAAATACGGTAATGTGGCGAGGCAAGTAAGTATGCTTGGTAAAAAACACTCGAACGTAAAGTAAAGCTCCAGCCTGTCGAAATTTGCTAGCCTGAAGCTAATTCACATTGGATTTGCCGTAGACTGTTGGCTTTAGCGATTTTACTCATTTCAACACCTCCAAATTTGGTAATGAAAACAATAGGTGTGTCAATTTTGTTTTCCCGGATGAATCGCGGTTCTTTTTTGAAACGATTCTTAATCGATTCCAAAAAATAAACAGATATATTTTATTGATTTTTACATTTATTTGTATTCATTCATTTATTTTTAACATATTTCCTGTCCAGCCACTCAGACAAATCATATTGTTGATGTAGATTAGGGGTCCCCAAACTTTTTGACTCGGGGGCCGCATTGGGTTAAAACAATTTAACTGGGGGCCGGGTTGTATATATGCATGTATGTGTGTGTGTATATATATATATATATATATATATATATATATATAAAAATATGTGTATGTATGTGTATATGTATGTATGTATGTATATATATATATATATATATATATATATATATATATATATATATATATATATATATATATATATATATATATATATATATATATATATATATATATATATATATATATATATTAACATGCACACACATTCACAAGTCTCCAAAACGTTAACCACCATGTTGCTACAATAAAAAACAAAGGAAAATGTTTTATAATGTGTGTGTATATATATATATATATATATATATATATATATATATATATATATATATATATATATATATATATATATATATATATATATATATATATATATATATGTATATATATATATATATGTATATATATATATATATATATATATATATATATATATATATATATATATATATATATATATATATATATATATATATATATATATATATATATATATATATATATATATTAACATGCACACACATTCACAAGTCTCCAAAACGTTAACCACCATGTTGCTACAATAAAAAACAAAGGAAAATGTTTTATAATGTGTGTATATATATATATATATATATATATATATATATATATATATATATATATATATATATATATATATATATATATATATATATATATATATACATATATACACATACATGTCCACCGTTTAAATGAATATTTTAGCTTTCTTGGCTGGCGTTATGGACTCATTCTGCCTCAGTATGGTGCAAACTAGCAATGCTTCGCTCCAATTGCTTCACCAAGTTAGCTACTCTTGTCATGTTTTGGATTATTTATTTATTTAATTCAAAGAACATCCAGTTCTCCTCAGCACTGTCCTTCACACCAACTCCCTACCTTCCCATGTTTGGAAAAACAAAGCTGCGTGCATTTTTAGCTATAAACTAATGCTCAGCGTCTCCATATTTTCATGGATACATGTCCGCTGTTTAAATAAATATTTTAGCTTTGTTGGCTGGCGTTATCGACTCATTCTGCCTCAATTTGGTGCAAACTAGCAATGCTTCGCTCCAATTGCTTCACCAAGTTAGCTAGCCACACACTCTATCATATTTTTGATGATTTCTTTCTTTAATTCAATGAATATCATCCACTTCTTCTCAGCACTGGTCTTCACACCCACACCCTTCATTCCCATGCTTGGAAAAACAAAGCTGTGTCCATCTTTAGCTATAAGTTATCCCTCAGCTTCTTTATATTTTCATGGATACATGTCCGCCGTTTAAATAAATATTTTAGCTTTCTTGGCTGGCGTTATGGACTCATTCTGCCTCAATTTGGGGCAGACTAGCAATGCTTCGCTCCAATTGCTTCACCAAGTTAGCTACTCTTGTCATGTTTTGGATGATTTCTTTCTTTAATTCAATGAATATCCTCCACTTCTCCTCAGTACTGTCCTTCACACCCACTCCCTTCCTTCCCATGCTTTGAAAAACAAAATTGTGTCTACTTTTAGTTGTAATCTAACGCTTCTGGTCGTAAAGACGTTTGTAACTTCCAACTTTAACTTGTAACCTAAAGCACAACAATTGGAGGAGAGACAGCTCGCAGTGCGTGCAGGTGCGGGAGGTGCCGGTGACTGCACATCTCCATGGAAACAAGACGTCAGCATCAGTGACTACTCAAGGTGCAGCGCGGTGGGTCGGTGGATGTGGCGAAGCCGTCCGCGCGACACAATGTGCGTGTGTATTAAATAAAAAAAATTTAAAAAGTTTTTCCCTAACGCAGCAGGTTGGCCGTAAAGGACAAACACATTTTAAAGGTTTAAAAAGTACAACTTGGGCAAACTCCTTTTCTGACTGTTTTTGCCCACACCAAGAGAATGATGTTTTTCCTCGCTTGCTTTTGTCATCTGAAGGGGGAAAAAAATGTGCTGCGCTTTTAAGTCTGCGCTCGTCCTAAATAGGCAACCACAATTCACTTTTTGTCTGCAGTTTGAATAACACTGCAACACGACGTAATAAGAAGGAATAGATAATGCACAGAAATATGTTAACAACCAAGGAAAAAACAAATAAATGACATGAATAATATTCATACGGCTCGTCCATTTAGCGTCAAACCAGCCTTGAGTACTACGTTACATGATTATTATTACGAGGCGTGTCCCAATACATTACTCACATCGTATATCGGGCGATATGGCCTTTTACTAATGTGTATATTGTAGCGTCCCGGAAGAGTTAGTGCTGCAAGGGGTTCTGGGTATTTGTTCTGTTGTGTTTATGTTGTGTTACGGTGCGGATGTTCTCCCGAAATGTGTTTGTCATTCTTGTTTGGTGTGGGTTCACAGTGTGGCGCATATTTGTAACAGTGTTAAAGTTGTTTATACGGCCACCCTCAGTGTGACCTGTATGGCTGTTGACCAAGTATGCCTTACATTCACTTGTGTGTGCGAAAAGCCGTAGATATTACGTGACTGGGCCGGCACGCAATTGCAGTGCCTTTTAAGGCATGCCCCCAATATTGTTGTCTGGGTGGAAATCGGGAGAAATTCGGGAGAATGGTTGCCCCGGGAGATTTTCGGGAGGGGCACTGAAATTCTGGAGTCTCCCGGGAAAATCGGGAGGGTTGGCAAGTATGACTGGGAGACGCAACTGCTCTGTACTTCTCCCTACGTCCGTGTACCACTCCGTACAGTGGCGTTTTAAAAAGTCATACATTTTACTTTTTGAAACAGACACCGATAATTTCCGATATTACATTTATCGGCCGATAATATCGGCAGTCCGATATTATCGGACATCTCTACTTATAAGGATTGTGAACGACAGGCCAAAAAAAATTAAAAATAAAATAAGTGCAGTTTCCTACGGAGCCCCTAAAGCAGGCCCCGGCAATTATTTTGACTCGGGGGCCACATTTAGAGAAAAAAATGTGTCTGGGGGCCGGTATATCTATTTTTATGAACACTAATACAAAACCTCACTATAATGTCTGATTAAATGCTAAAAACGTTATGACAGACCGCCTTAAAAAAACGTAATGGAATTTAAATTTTTTCTATGAAGGATAAAACACTGAATATTGACAAAATATGAATGCCACACCCCCTTTCGATCGACATATTTTACAATCAACTGAAACGCAACAAAAATGCAACAAACAGTGAAATATGAACGCAAAGGGTACAAAATAAGCCCACCTATAATCTGATATATCACTAAGCTTTAGAACATTGTTGTGAAAATCTCCTTCCGCGTCTGTGGAAACGCTTCCCACCCACACTGCTTGGTGCCTCGTCTGAGCTGCTGTGACGTAGATTACCATAGTAACTAATTAGATGACCATAGTAACTAATTAGATGACCATAGTAATTAATTAGATTACCATAGTAACTAGTATATCATCCATAAGCGCAGATTCCAAACATTGAAATACTTTGTATAGTTCAAGACTTATGGTAACTTGAAAACATCACCGCACATCATAATGGCAGCTACACTTTCCATCTTAAAGGCCTACTGAAATGATTTTTTTTAATTTAAACGGGGATAGCAGATCCATTCAATGTGTCATACTTGATAATTTCGCGATATTGCCATATTTTTGCTGAAAGGATTTAGTATAGAACAACGACGATAAAGTTTGCAACTTTTGGTCTCTGATAAAAAAAAAAGCCTTGCCCCTACCGGAAGTAGTGTGACGTAGTCAGTTGATCGCCTCCTCATATTTTCCTATTGTTTACAATGCAGCTAGAGCGGTTCGGACCGAGAAAGCGACGATTACCCCATTAATTTGAGCGAGGATGAAAGATTCGTGGATGAGGAACGTTAGAGTGACGGACTAGAATGCAGTGCAAGACATATCTTTTTTCGCTCTGACCGTAACTTAGGTACAAGCTGGCTCATTGGACTCCACACTTTCTCCTTTTCTATTGTGGATCACGGATTTGTATTTTAAACCACCTCGGATACTATATCCTCTTGAAAATGAGAGTCGAGAACGCGAAATGGACATTCACAGTGAGTTTTATCTCCACGACAATACATCGGCGAAGCTCTTTAGCTACTGAGCTAACGTGATAGCATCTGGCTCAAATGCAAATAGAAACTAAATAAATAAATCCCTGACTGGAAGGATAGACAGGAGATCAACAATACTATTAAACCATGGACATGTAACTACACGGTTAATAATTCTCAGCCTGGCAAAGCTTAACAATGCTGTTGCTAACGACGCCATTGAAGCTAACTTAGCAACCGGACCTCACAGAGCTATGATAAAAACATTAGCGCTCCACCTACACTAGCCAGCCCTCATCTGCTCATCAACACCCGTGCTCACCTGCGTTCCAGCGATCGACGGCGCGACGAAGGACTTCACCCGATCATCCGTGCGGTTGGCGGCTAGCGTCGGCTAGCGCGTCTGCTATCCAAGTAAGTCCTCCTGGTTGTGTTGCTACAGCCAGCCGCTAATACACCGATCCCACCTACAACTTTCTTCTTTGCAGTCTCAATTGTTCATTAAACAAATTGCAAAAGATTCACCAACGCAGATGTCCAGAATACTGTGGAATTATGAGATGAAAACAGAGCTTTTTTGTATTGGATTCAAAGGGGTACCAATACTTCCGTTGCCGTTGTGACGTCACGCGCATACGTCATCATACATAGACGTTTTCAACCGGAAGTTTAGCGGGAAATTTAAAATTGCACTTTATAAGTTAACCTGGCCGTATTGGCATGTGTTGCAATGTTAAGATTTCATCATTGATATATAAACTATCAGACTGCGTGGTCGGTAGTAGTGGCTTTCAGTAGGCCTTTAAATATATAAAAAAATTAATTGGGAATGTCCGGCGGGCCAGATTGAAAAGCTTAACGGGCCGCATGTGGGCCCCCGGGCCTTAATTTGCACAGGTCTGCCCTAAAGGGACAAGGGGGAATTTAAAAAAATATATATTTCTTTTTTTTTTTTTAGACATGTATCTCGTGCGCACGAGATAGTTTCTCGGAGGAAAAGGAAACAACAGAGCCCCTAAAGGGACATGGGGGAATTTTTTTTTAAATTTTTTAAAAATTATTATTATTATTTTTTAGACATGTATCTCGTGCGCACAAGAAAGTTTCTTGTGCGCACGAGATAGTTTCTCGGAGGAAAAGGAAACTACAGAGCCCCTAAAGGGACATGGGGGAAAAAAAATTTCACATTTTTTTATTATTATTATTATTTTTTTAGACATGTATCTCGTGCGCACGAGAAACTATCTCCTGTGCACGAGATACATGTCTAAAAAAAATATATGTATTATAATTTTTTTTTGTTGTTATAACTTTATAAAAAGTTTCTCATGTCCACGAGATAGTTTCTCGTGCGCACAAGATACATGTCTAAAAAAAATAAATAAAAAAATAAATAAAAAAAATAAAAATCCCCCATGTCCCTTTAGGGGCTCCGTAGTTTCCTTTTAAGGACTGCACGGTTTTTCTGCAGATTTTCATCCTTAAAAAGTGGTTTTGACGATGTTCTGCCAAAATGACCCAAGTTCTTTCTTAGTCTTGCAAACAAGCAGTTTTGATGAGGAGTCACCACTAAGTGATTACTGCCATGAATGCGCCTTTCTCACTTGATGGTGTCATCCAAGAGCTGTTCTCTTCATCTCCACGCCATGGTTGATGCACCTTCAGTACGCTACCAAAATACTCCACACCCCCGTGTGCATGCTCATGAATGGAGTTTGAAGTGTGACCTGCAGGATTATACGCCAGGCTCATCATGTGTGGTCCAAGTGTCATGTGTGATTGTGCAGCCCAGGGGCCGGAAGCCAAAACCTGCCTATTGTGCTTTAAAATGATTATGGATTAACATGGCAGCGTGTTCTTCTCCCGGCCTCCTCTAATGCCGCCACCCGCTCCACCGAAGTACGGCAAAGGAGCTTAGAGCTTTTTAGCCTTTAGCTGGGCTCGGTGCTAGCATCTGTCGCTGCACCCGGACACACACACACACACACACACGTAAACACACACACTTAAACACACAATACAGGCCCCTCCAACACATGCTAGAGGCCCATAAGTCCTGTTTTAATGCACCAAGGAGGTGGGTGACACCACATGGAGGAAAGACAATTCCTCTGGAGTGGCAACAGGTGTGTGTGTGTGTGTGTTCTTGTATTTCTACCCTTCTTGAGACATCAACAAGGAAAAGTAGCTTCCATATGAGGAGGTGTGAACAAGTGATGACATAAATCATGGTCCCAATACTGAAAACCATTGCATCTAATAGAGAATGTCTCATTTGCACCCCTGGTGGTGAAATCTATCAAAATTTGGGATTTTTCCCACATGGTTTTAACATATGAATTAACAAGTGTGTGTAAAAATTTGAATTGCTCCCCTTCTGGCCAAGATATGTAATAACAAGTGTATGTAAGAACTTGAAATGCGCCCCCTTTGACCAAAATTGATTACAATTAAAAAAAAAAAATGTATGTACAGACATATACTTTATTTACTTCAATAATTTGAAGTAAATAATAAAGATTAAAAACCAATTACAAAATAAATTAACTAAAAGCAGTCTTTTTCTCACAATGTGTCGACTTTTTTCTTACACAATTGGGAACAATTTCTCATATTCTTTGTTTCTGTAATATTGCAATATTTTCTCGTAAAATTATTACTTTTTAATGCAAGATGGCGACATTTGTCATATACAATTCTGACCTTTGTCACAATATTGCCAATTTTTTTGTTTTTCTTTTAAAACAGTGACATTTTTTAAATAAAATGATGACTTTTGTCATAATTTTGCCAAGTGAAATTCCGATTATATGATAATATTGACAACATTTTACAGTTTTCTTTTAAAATTGTGACTTTTGTCGAGTAAAATTGGTCGACTCTTTTCATAAAATTGCCAACATTTGAAGCTTTTCTTGTAATAATTGCGACTGTTATTGAGTAAAATTCCAACTTTTGTCATAATATTGCACAAATATTCAGTTTTTCTTGTAAAATGTTGACTTGTGTTGAGTAAAATGACGACTTTTATTATATTACTGGCAAAATTCTAAGTTTTTCTTGTGAAATCGTGACCTTTTTCTTGTGAAATTCCAACTCATTTACATAGTTTGTATATATTATTGATGTTGTAAATACAAATTTGTATACATCTAGACAGGCTGGTCCTAAAGAATGAGGCATTTTTCAGAGGTCTCAAGAAGTTAACAAATACAAGAAAACGTGTGTGTGTGTGTTCTTGTATTTCCATCCTTGTTGAGACATCAACAAGGAAAAGTAGCTTCCACATGAGGAGGTGTGAACAAGTTAGGACATAAATCATGTCCTAACTAATAGAGAATGTCTCATTTGCACCCCTGGTGGTGACATCTGTCAAAATGAGGGTGGTCCCAAGAAGGAGGGATTTTTCAAATTGACACTTTCGGTTTTAACATATGAAATAACAAGTGTGTGTAAAAATTGGAAGTGCTCCCCTTCTGGCCAACATATGTAATAACACTTGTGTGTAAGAACTTGAAATGTGCCCCCTTTGGCCAAAATTAATTTTAAAAAAAATGTACGTAGGGACATATACTTTATTTACTTCAATAACTTGAAGTAAATAATGAAGATTAAAAACCAATTACAAAAAAAAATAATTAATAAATGAACTAAAAGCAGTCTTTTTCTCACAATGTGTCGACTTTTTTCTTATAAAATTGGGGACAATTTCTCATATTCTTTCTGCTTCTTTAATATTGCAATATTTTCTTGTAAAATTATTAATTTTTCATTTAAAATTATTAATTTTTCATGTAAAATTATTAATTTTTCGTGTAGAATTATTAATTTTTCATGTAAAATTATTACTTTTTAATAAAATTCTGACTTTTATCACAATATTGCCAATGTTTTGTTTTTTCTTGTAAAACAGTGACATGTTTTGAGTAAAATTATTTTGTCATAATTTTACCAAGTGAAATTACGATTATATGATAATATTGCCAACATTTTACAGTTTTCTTATAAAATTGTAACTTTTGTCGAGTAAAATTTGTCGACTCTTTTGCCAACATTTTAAGCTTTTCTTGTAAAATTGCGACTGTTATTGAGTAAAATTCCAACTTTGGTCATTATATTGCACAAGTGTTCAGTTTTTCTTGTAAAATGTTGACTTGCGTTGAGTAAAATGATGACTTTTATTCTATTACTGCCAGTTTTTCTTGTGAAATTGTGACCTTTTTCCTGTGAAATTCCAAATCATTTAAATAGTTTGTATATATCATTAATGTTGTAAATACACATTTGTATATAACTAGAAAGGAGGCATTTTTCGGAGGTCTCAAGAAGGTAACAAATACAAGAACGTGTGTGTATGTGTGTGTGTGTGCGTGTGTGTGCGCGTGTGTGTGTGTGTGTGTGTGTGTGCGCGCGCAGTGAGGCGGCAGAGGACTTATGAAGGGTCCCCTCTGACCCACCTGTAGCCTGTCAGCTGTTGTAAGCCTGTTAAAACGTCAGCTGTTCCTGAGGAGAAGTGTGTGTGTGTGTGTGTGTGTGTGCATGAGTGTGTGTGTGTGTGTCAATGTCAGGGGGCGGGGAGGGTCATGTGTTTGCGTGTTACCTCCCCCCTGCTGCCGCACATAAAACATCTTGTAAATATTTAGGTGACTGTCGATCATGATTATTAGAAATATAATTTCAAATGTCTCTTTTTAGTGTTTTTGTAGTTATATAATTATTTTTTTTCATAACGTGCCTGAAAAGCAGCCTTTGTCTGTGTCTACGTGTGCAACTTTTTTTGCCGTACGTGAAGTTTTAGTGTAAAATGAGCAGATGAGTCAATGAAGCACTTAAAAAAATACTGTAATACAAATAATGACATACAAGAATGAGTAGAACGAGAAGAAAGTAATAAGAAAAACATTAAGAAAGTAATAAAAAGGGAACAATTCCTGACTTTTATTATTGGGCTTGTCTTGTGTTGCAAGGGAGGCAGAGACAGGATGCGTCAACACTGAGACCACTACACTGCTTAGTTAGCTGTAGGGATGCACAATATTATTGGCAACCCCGATATTTATGGACCGATAATGGCAATTATGACGTCATGTCGGTCATTCCGTTAAAAATAAAGGCTTATCTTTGTGTTTGTTGTTGGTCTCTATGGCTACGTTCACACTGCAGGGTCGGATGTCCAATTCGGATTTTTTTGTCAAATCCGATCTTGCCAAAGTACCGTATCGTTCTAATTTATAATCTGTCAGTAGGCTCACTATGGAACCGCTGAAAAATGCAACAAAGATGGCGGGTAGAAGACTCTGTCGAAGTGGAGCCACGTAATTAAGGCTACGTTCACACTGCATGGTTAGATGTCCAATTCGGATTTTTTTGTCAAATCCGATCTTGCCAAACTAGCGTTTGTCGTAACTTATATCGGTCAGTAGACTCGCTATGGAAGCGCTGAAAACTGCTACAAAGATGGCGGGTAGAAGACTCTGTTGAAGTGAAGCCATGCAATTTAGGGCTACATTGAGACTGCTTGATCTGATATTTTTGGTCAAATCCGATCTTTTTGTCATCCGATCTTTTTAGTGGCCGTTTACGTGACAAAAAAAAATGGTGAATTTTAAAACTACAACAAGGATGGCAGGGAGGAGACTCTGTCGAAATGGAGCCACGTAATTTAAGGCTACATTCAGACTGCAATGTTGGATGTCGGATGTCCGATTCCGATTTTTTTGTCATATCCGATCTTTTTAGTGGCCACTTGCATCACTAAAAAAATTTTAATTTTTAAAACTACAACAAAGATGGCAGGGAGGAGACTCTGTCGAAGTGGAGCCACGTAATTAAGGCTACGTTCACATTGCTGGGTCGGATATCCAATTCGGATGTTTTTGTCAAATCCGATCTTGCCATAGTAGCGTATCGTTCTAACATAACTGTCAGTAGACTCGCTATGGAAGCGCTGAAAACTACAACAAAGATGGTGGGTAGAAGACTGTCGAAGTGGAGGCACACAATTTAGGGCTACATTCAGACTGCATGGTCGGATTTTTTTTGTGGCCATTCACGTGACAAAAAATATTGTAAATTTGAAAAGTACAGCAAAGATGGCGGGGAGGAGACTGTCAAAGTGGAGCCACGTAATTAAGGCTACGTTCACATTGCAGGGTCGGATGTCCAATTCAGATTTTTTTTGTCAAATCCAATCTTACAAAAGTAGCGTATCGTTTTAACTTATATCTGTCAGTAGACTCGCTATGAAAGCGCTGAAAACTACAACAAAGATGGCGGGTAGAAGACTCTGTTGAAGTGGAGCCACACAATTTAGGGCTACATTCAGACTGCATGGTCGGATTTTTTTTGTCATATCCGATCTTTTTACTGGCCATTCACGTGACAAAAAAATATTGTAAATTTTAAAAGTACAACAAAGATGGCGGGGAGAAGACTGTCAAAGTGGAGCCATGTAACTAAGGCTACGTTCACACTGCATGGTCGGATGTTCAATTCAGATTTTTTTTTCAAATCCGATCTTGCCAAAGTAGCGTTTGTCGTAACTTATATCTGTCAGTAGACTCGCTATGGAAGCGCTGAAAACTGCTACAAAGATGGCGGGTAGAAGACTATTGAAGTGAAGCCACGCACTTTAGGGCTACGTTCAGACTGCATGGTCGGATTTTTTTTTTTTGTCAAATCCGATCTTTTTAGTGGCCGTTTACGTGACAATTTTTTTTTGTGAATTTTAAAACTACAACAAAGATGGCAGGGAGGAGACTGTTGAAATGGAGCAACGTAATTAAGGCTATGTTCACATTGCTGGGTCAAATGTCCAATTCGTATTTTTTGTCAAATCCGATCTTGCCAAAGTAGCGTATCGTTGTAACTTATACCTGTCAGTAGACTCGCTATGGAAGCGCTGAAAACTACAACAAAGATGGTGGGTAGTAGACTCTGTTGAAGTGGAACCGGGCAATTTAAGGCTACATTCAGACTGCATGGTCTGATTTTTTTGTCAAATCCGTACTTTTTAGTGGCCGTTTAAGTGACACATTTTTTTGGTGAATTTTAAAACTACAACAAAGATGGCAGGGAGGAGACTCTGTTGAAATGGAGCAACGTAATTAAGGCTACGTTCACATTGCTGGGTCAAATGTCCAATTCGAATTTTTTGTCAAATCCGATCTTGCCAAAGTAGCGTATTGTTGTAACTTATACCTGTCAGTAAACTCGCTATGGAAGCGCTGAAAACTACAACAAAGATGGTGGGTAGAAGACTCTGTTGAAGTGGAGCCGGGCAATTTAAGGCTACATTCAGACTGCATGGTCTGATTTTTTTTGTCATATCCGATTTTTTAGTAGCCATTCACGTGACAAAAAAATATTGTAAATTTCAAAACTTCAACAAAGATGGCGGGTAGATGACTCTGTCAAAGTGGAGCCACGTAATTTGAGGCTACATTCAGACTGCATGGTCAGATGGCCAATTCAGATTTTTTTTGTCAAATACGATCTTTTTAGTGGCCACTCGCATAACTAATTTTTTTTTAATTTTTAAAACTAAACAAAGATGGCAGGGGGAGACTATGTCAAAGTGGAGGCACATAATTAAAGCTACGTTCATATTGCTGGGTCGGATGTCCAATTCAGGAGTTTTTGTCAAATCCGATCTTGCCAAAGTAGCGTATCGTTCTAACTTATATCTGTCAGTAGGCTCACTATTGAAGCGCTGAAAAATGCAACAACGATGGCGGGTAGAAGACTCTAAGTAGAGCCGCGCAATTTAGGGCTACATTCAGACTGCATGTTCGGATGTCCAATTCTGATTTTTTTGTCAAATCCGATCTTTTTAGAGGCCATTCGCCTAACAAAACAAAAAAAAAATTTAAAACTACAACAAAAATGGCAGGGAGGAGACTCCGTCAAAGTGTAGCCACGTAATTAAGGCTACGTTCACATTGCTGGGTCAAATTTCCAATTAAGATTTTTTGTCAAATCCGATCTTGCCAAAGTAGCGTATCGTTGTAACTTATACCTGTCAGTAGACTCGCTATGGAAGCGCTGAAAACTACAACAAAGATGGTGGGTAGAAGACTCTGTTGAAGTGGAGCCGGGCAATTTAAGGCTACTTTCCGACTGCATGGTCAGATTTTTTTTGTCAAATCCGATCTTTTTAGTGGCTGTTTACGTGACAAAAAATGTTTGTGTATTGTAAAACTACAACAAAGATGGCAGGGAGGAGACTGTCGAAGTGGAGCCACGTAATTAAGGCTACGTTCACACTGCAGGGTTGGATGTCCAATTCAGATTTTTTTGTCAAATCCGATCTTGCCAAAGTAGCGTTTGTCGTAACTTATATCTGTCAGTAGACTTGCTATGGAAGCGCTGAAAACTGCTACAAAGATGGCGTGTAGAAGACTCTGTTGAAGTGAAGCCACGCAATTTAGGGCTACGTTCAGACGGCATGGTCTGATTTTTTTGGTCAAATCCGATCTTTTTGTCAAATCCGATCTTTTTAGTGGCCGTTTACGTGACACAAAAAAAATTGTGAATTTTAAAACTACAACAAAGATGGATCTTGCCATAGTAGCGTATCGTTCTAACATATCTGTCAGTAGACTCGCTATGGAAGCGCTGAAAACTACAACAAAGATGGCGGGTAGATGACTCTGTCGAAATGGAGCCACGTAATTTAAGGCTACATTCAGACTGCAATGTCGGATGTCGGATGTCCGATTCGGATTTTTTTGTCAAATCTGATCTTTTTAGTGGCCACTTGCATCACAAAAAACAATTTAATTTTTAAAACTACATCAAAGATGGTAGGGAAGAGACTGTCGAAGTGGAGCCATGTAATTAAAGGTACGTTCACATTGCTTGGTCGGATGTCCAATTCGGATGTTTTTGTCAAATCCGATCTTGCCATAGTAGCGTATCGTTCTAACATATCTGTCAGTAGACTCGCTATGGAAGCGCTGAAAACTACAACACAAAATTGGTGGGTAGAGGACTCTGTCGAAGTGGAGCCACACCATTTAGGGCTACATTCAGACTGCATGGTCAGATTTTTTTTTTGTCATATCCGATCTTTTTAGTGGCCATTCACGTGACAACATTTTTTTTTAATTTTAAAACTACAACAAAGATGGCAGGGTAGAAGACTTTGTCGAAGTGGAGCCAGGCAATTTAAGGCTACATTCAGACTGCATGGTCGGATGTCCAATTCGGATTTTTTTGTCAAATCTGTACTTTTTAGAGGCCACTCGCATAACAAAACAATTTTATTTTTAAAACTACAACAAAGATGGCAGGGAGGAGACTGTCGAAGTGTAGCCATGTAATTAAAGCTACGTTCACATTGCTGGGTCAGATGTCCAATTCGGATGTTTTTGTCAAATCCGATCTTGCCAAAGTAGCGTTTAGTTCGAATTTATATCTGTCAGTAGACTCGCTATGGAAGCGCTGAAAACTACAACAAAGATGGCGGGTAGAAGACTCTGTTGAAGTGAAGCCACGCAATTTAGGGCTACGTTCAGACTGCATGGTCCGATTTTTTTGTCAAGTCCGATCTTTTAGTGGCCGTTTACGGAGACTCCGTTGAAATGAAGCCACATAATTTAAGGCTACATTTAGACTGCAATGTCGGATGTCCAATTCAGATTTTTTTGTCTAATCCGATCTTTTTAGTGGCCACTCGCATAACAAAAATAAATTATTTTTAAAACTACAACAAAGATGGCATGGAGGCAACTCTGTCAAAGTGGAGCTGGGCAACTTAGGGCTATGTTCAGACTGCATGGTTGGATGTCCAATTCGGATTATTTAGTCAAATCCAATCTTTTTAGTGGCCGTTAACGTGACCAAAAAAAAAAAACATTTTAAAACTACAACAAAGATGGCAGGGAGGAGACTGTCGAAATGGAGCCACGTAATTTAAGGCTACATTCAGACTGCAATGTCGGATGTCCAATTCGGATTTTTTTGTCATATCCGATCTTTTTAGTGGCCACTCGCTTAACAAAAAAAAAAATATATTTAAAACTACAACAAAAATGGCATGGAGGAAACTCTGTCGAAGTGGAGCCGGGCAATTTAGGGCTACGTTCAGACTGCATGGTCGGATGTCCAATTCAGATTTTTTTGTCAAATCCGATCTTTTTAGTGGCCGTTAACGTGACAAAAAAAAAAAAAAATTTTTAAAACTACAACAAAGATGGTGGGGAGGGGAAACTCTGTCAAAGTGGAGCCACGTAATTAAGGCTACTGCTGGGTCGGATGTTCAATTCTGATTTTTTGGGGGAATCAGATCTTTTTAGAGGCTGTTCACATTACAAAAAAAATTAGATTTTTAATGTGAATGCAATCTGACCCGCATGCGGACATGACGTAATGACGTCACACGCACTGCTGTGTTTACTGGAGTAAACATGGCTGTGGTAATTTCAAGGATTTTGTGCAATCAAAGTCAACATTTTCTGAACCGAATTGTTGCGTTCAGAAAATTAAGAAGGAAGAGGACAAGTATTTTGGCAGTTTTACGGAATATTTGCTTCGATGTCTATGGGCGAGGAGTCGGAAACAGAAGTGGTGGAACTTTCACAAGAGTTCCTAAAACATTTTGTTGTCAACTATTTATTTTGTAATTGCCTATTTTGGCAAATAGTTATAACGCTTATCGCTTTTTGATGATGTTCTGGTGGGATGAATGCGACCTGAGCGCGGGAGCGTTCACATCGAGGACGCATCACATACACAGTCGTGGTCAAAAGTTGACATACACTTGTAAAGAACATAATGTCATGGCTGTCTTGAGTTTCCAATCATTTCTACAACTCTTATTTTTTTGTGATAGAGTGATTGGAGCACATACTTGTTGCTCACAAAAAAACATTCATGAAGTTTGGTTATTTTATGAATTTATTATGGGTCTACTGAAAATGTGGGCAAATGTGCTGGGTCAAAAGTATACATACAGCAATGTTAATATTTGCTTACGGGTCCCTTGGCAAGTTTCACTGCAATAAAGCGCTTTTGGTAGCCATCCACAAGCTTCTGCTTGAATTTTTGACCACTCCTCTTGACAAAATTGGTGCAGTTCAGCTAAATGTGTTGGTTTTCTGACATGGACTTCTTTCTTCAGCATTGTCCACACATTTAAGTGAAGACTTTTGGAAAGCCATTCTAAAACCTTTATTCTAGCCTGATTTAGCCATTCCTTTACCACTTTTGACGTGTGTTTGGGGTCATTGTCCTGTTGGAACACCCAACTGCGCCCAAGACCCAACCTCCGGGCTGAGGATTTTAGGTTGCCCTGAAGAATTTGGAGGTAATCCTCCTTTTTCATTGTCCCATTTACTCTCTGTAAAGCACCAGTTCCATTGGCAGCAAAACAGGCCCAGAGCATAATACTACCACCACCATGCTTGACGGTAGGCATGGTGTTCCTGGGATTAAAGGCCTCATCTTTTCTCCTCCAAACATATTGCTGGGTATTGTGGCCAAACAGCTCCGTTTTTGTTTCATCTGACATCACATGGACAAAGATAAGACCTACCGGAGGAAAGTTCTGTTGTCAGATGAAAAAAAATTGAGCTGTTTGACAACAAAAAGCTTAAAAGTTTGTGAGCAACAAGTATGTGCTCCAATCACTCGAACACAAAAAACCAAGAGTTGTAGAAATGATTGGAAACTCAAGACAGCCATGACATTATGTTCTTTACAAGTGTATGTCAACTTTTGACCACGACTGTATATCCGATTTATTCCCACATACGAAAGAGGCCTCGGTCGGATATGAAAAATTCAGAATTGCACTGTTCACACAGACATGAAAAAGTCAGATACAGGTCGGATATCGGGAGAAAAAAAAAGGGAATTGACCCGCAGTGTGAACAAAGCCTCTGTTCGAGGCTTTGTTGCTGCCTGGTTCCTGCACAGTTACCACTGTGACCTTTCTTTACCGCGACAGAAGACATTGCACTCGTAGTTTGCTCAAGCTGTTCTGCAGAAATCAGACAGGGAGGGTTAAAGGCGAGCTTCTATATGATAAAATCTGGTGAGTCTCTTTAAAATTCATTAACCTGAAGATGTATGGAAGCAGTACCAAGCAGCCTGCGCTGCTAAGCCGAGACCTGGCGTTATTAGCGGCGACCACAGCAAATTTAAAGACCTTCATTCTCCTCTTCAGTTTCTTCTTCTTTCTCTTCTTGTCTTCCTCTTCTTAGTCCGCTTTGTCTTTCTCTTCCTCCTTTTTGATCTTCCTCTTCCTCTACGTCTTTATTTTCCCTTTCTTCTTCCTTCTCAACTTATTCTTCTTTTTCTTTTTTTTCTTCTTCCACCTTTTTCTCTTTTTCTTCCCCTCTTCCTGTTTTGCCTCCTTCGTCCTTCACCTTTCCCTCTTCTTTGTGTTCCTCTTCCTCTTCCTAACCTACTCAGTGGCCTAGTGGTTAGAGTGTCCGCCCTGAGATCGGTAGGTTGTGAGTTCAAATCCCGGCCGGGTCATACCAAAGACTATAAAAATGGGAGCCATTACCTCCCTGCTTGGCACTCAGCATCAAGGGTTGGAATTGGGGGTTAAATCACCAAAAATGATTCCCGGGCGCGGCTACGCTGCTGCCCACTGCTGCCCACTGCTCCCCTCACCTCCCAGGGGGTGATCATTGGGATGGGTCAAATGCAGAGGACAAATTTCACCACACCTAGTGTGTGTGTGACAATCATTGGTACTTTAACTTTAACTTTTAACTCTTCTTCTTCCTCTTCTTATTATTCTTGTTCCTCTCCTTTTTACTCTTTGTCATGTTCCTCTTCCTCCTTGTCTTTTTTATTCATCATCTTACTATTACTTTTGCTTCCCCTTTTACTCTTTTTTCCTATTCCTTTTTTCCCTCTTTTTTGTCTTCCTCACCCCCTTCGTCTTCTTTCTGTTTTATTCATCCTTCCTCTTCTTCTTCTACTTCCTCTTCGCCCTCATCCACCTCATCTTCTTCCTCCTGTTTCTTTTCCTCCCGTTCTTCTCCCTCGTCCTCATCGACCACATGTCCATGCACACACCAATCATGTATTCACCAAATTGGACTGGACAGAAGAGACACATTTGACATGGAATGGAATGATATATATCCTTAAAGATGTCGGTGTTTTATGGTGCACATCCATCATCTGGAATATTTCATCCTGTCAAAACGTCAGGAAGAAGCTTCTGTGCCTTCACTTGTACAAACCCCGTTTCCATATGAGTTGGGAAATTGTGTGAGATGTAAATATAAACGGAATACAATGATTTGCAAATCATTTTCAACCCATATTCAATTGAATGCACTACAAAGACAAGATATTTGATGTTCAAACACATAAACCTTATTTTTTTTTTGCAAATAATAATTACATTAGAATTTCATGGCCGCAACACGTGCCAAAGTAGTTGGGAAAGGGCATGTTCACCACTGTGTTACATGGCCTTTCCTTTTAACAACACTCAGTAAAGGTTTGGGAACTGAGGAGACACATTTTTGAAGCTTCTCAGGTGGAATTCTTTCCCATTCTTGCTTGATGTACAGCTTAAGTTGTTCAACAGTCCGGGGGTCTCCGTTGTGCTATTTTAGGCTTCATAATGCACCACACATTTTCAATGGGAGACAGGTCTGGACTACAGGCAGGCCAGTCTAGTACCCGCACTCTTTTACTATGAAGCCACGTTGATGTAACACGTGGCTTGGCATTGTCTTGCTGAAATAAGCAGGGGCGTCCATGGTAACGTTGCTTGGATGGCAACATATGTTGCTCCAAAACCTGTATGTACCTTTCAGCATTAATGGTGCCTTCACAGATGTGTAAGTTACCCATGTCTTGGGCACTAATACACCCCCATACCATCACACATGCTGGCTTTTCAACTTTGCGCCGATAACAATCCAGATGGTTGTTTTCCTCTTTGGTCCGGAGGACGCAGTTTCCAAAAACAATTTGAAATGTGGACTCGTCAGACCACAGAACACTTTTCCGCTTTGCATCAGTCCATCTTAGATGAGCTCGGGCCCAGCGTTTCTTTGTTTTTTTCATCCATCCATCCATCCATTTTCAGTTTTCTTAATACAAACATATACACATATAATAAAATAAATGAATAAATAAATAAAATATGAACATAAAAATAATGAATGAAGAAGTTTTTTTTTTACACAGATTATATATAACGTGTAAAAACAAAATACATACAAAGAGGTTTAACATATCAGTTGAATGTCCACTTTCATCAATCACATCAATTATGCCAAAGCCAATACTTCTTACAGTTTCAGGTATTCCAAGATAGGTCTCCACACATCACAAAATTTATGTAAGTTACCAGATATCTCATATCTCAGTTTTTCAATGTGGAAGATTCCCTTTTGCTCTCTCAACCAGGCTTCAAACTTAGGTGGTGAGTCAGATTTCCACAGCCTCAGAAGGCATCTCTTTGCTATGACCATACCATAGGCCACCACCCTGCTGACATTCCGACCCATCTTGTCTAAAGTGTTAGAAATGCCCAGCAAAGCCGTTTCAGGGTCAGGATCCAGATTTACTTTAAGTACAGGAGAATACCATCTGAAAATCAAACTCCAGAAATTTCTGGGTGTTGTTGATAAATGGCTTTCGCTTAGCACAGTAGAGTTTTAACTTAAACTTACAGATGTAGTGACGGACTGTAGTTACTGAGAGTGGATTTCTGAGGTGTTCTTGAGCCCCTGTGGTGATATCCTTCACACACTGATGTCTCTTTTTGATGCAGGGATCGAAGGTCACGGGCTTGCTGCTTATGTGCAGTGATTTCTCCAGATTCTCTGAACCTTTTGATGATATTACGGAGCGTAGATGGTGAAATCCCAAAATTCCTAGCAATAGCTCGGATGTTGTTCTTAAACTGTTAGACCATTTGCTTGATTAATTATAAATATTGTCCTTTGTCCTATTTGTCTGTGTCAACATTTTAGACAATCAGAAATAAAGGTTCTTGGCATTGTCTTGCTGAAATAAGCAGGGGCGTCCATGATAACGTTGCTTGGATGGCAACATATCTTGCTCCAAAACCTGTATGTACCTTTCAGCATTAATGGTGCCTTCACAGATGTGTAAGTTACCCATGTCTTGGGCACTAATACACCCCCATACCATCACAGATGCTGGCTTTTCAACTTTGCGCTTAGGACAATCCGGATGGTTCTTTTCCTCTTTGTTCCGGGGGACACGACGTCCACAGTTTCCAAAAACAATTTGAAATGTGGACTCGTCAGACCACAGAACACTTTTTCCGCTTTGCATCAGTCCGTCTTAGATGAGCTCGGTCCCAGCGAAGCCGTTTCTGGGTGTTGTTGATAAATGGCCTTCGCTTCATAGTCGAGTTTTAACTTGCACTTACAGATGTAGCGGCCAACTGTAAAGTTAAAGTACTTAAAGTTAAAGTTAAAGTACCAATGATTGTCACACACACACTAGGTGTGGTGAAATTTGTCCTCTGCATTTGACCCATCCCCTTGTTCACCCCCTGGGAGGTGAGGGGAGCAGTGGGCAGCAGCGGTGCCGTGCCCGGGAAGTGACTGACAGTGGTTTTCTGAAGTGTTCCTGAGCCCATGTGGTGATATCCTTTACACACTGATGTCGCTTTTTGATGCAGTACCGCCTGAGGGATCGAAGGTCCGCAATACCATTGTTTACTTGCAGTGATTTCTCCAGATTCTCTGAACCATTTGATGATATTACGGAGCGTAGAAGGTGAAATCCCTAAATTCCTTGCAATAGCTGGTTGACAAATGTTGTTCTTAAAGTGTTCAACAATTTGCTCAGGCATTTGTTGACAAAGTGGTGACACTCGCCCCGTCCTTGTTTGTGAGTGACTGAGCATTTCATGGAAGCTGCTTTTTGTACCCAATCATGGCGCGCACCTGTTCCCAATTAGCCTGTTCACCTGTGGGATGATCCAAACACGTGTTTGACGAGCATTCCTCTGCTTCCTCAGTCTTTTTTGCCACTCGTGCCAGCTTTTTTTTAAAACATGGCGCAGGCCTGAAATTCACACACGATTTTACACAACGTGCCAACTTCACTGGTTTTTGTACTCGCAGTGTCTTACCTTCCCGGTCTAAGGTCAGCGACCGGGACTTTTCAAAGATGCCCGACTGCTGTTTTTCCTCTTCCGGAAACCTCTTGAGCAACCTTTTAATTCCTCACGTCTGCTCTTCTTTTCCCCGCACGTAAGCTAAACGTCTGCTGTCTCTCGCCGCTCGCTCATCCCGGCGTGGGAGTCGCAGCTGTCGGGTGATTTATGGCTTTAATTTACTTGATAGATTAAAATATAACATCGCAACATGCGCCGAGTGCTAATGAGGATCTCACGGCGAGGAGAACTCGCCACTCCCGGATTGATTTCTTTCAGACGACAAAATATGGAAGCGTTATTGATTTCACCTCGGGGGGTAAAAAAAATAAAATAAAAATTAAGCGCCAGTGACACCAAATTAGAAGAAAAAGAAGATTCGATGATGAAGACTGGCTTTGAAGGGGCGGAGACACATTTGCTGCCGCGGTTAGGGTTTGTCTTGCCGCTCTTGACCTTTCACCTTTGGCTGCGACAGCCCGAGGAGGCGAGCGGAGACATGGCAACGCATGTTGACTGAAGCACGTCACATCGGATTCGGACACGATACAGACTGACCTCGTCGGCTGGAAGACGTGTCGCTGACTCACTGCCCTCCTCGCCACTGTTGTCCCAGTACCAACATGTTGGTATCAGTACCGGTACCAACATATATGTTGATACTTTTCAAAATATGATATAGACATAATACAGGGGTCACCAACGCGGTGCCCGCGGGCACCAGGTAGCCCGTAAGGACCAGATGAGTAGCCCGCTGGCCTGTTCTAAAAATAGCTCAAATAGCAGCACTTACCAGTGAGCTGCCTCTATTTTTTTAAATGTTATTTATTTACTAGCAAGCTGGTCTCGCTTTGCCCGACATTTTTAATTCTAAGAGACAAAACTCAAATAAAATTTGAAAATCCAAGAAAATATTTTAAAGACTTGGTCTTCACTTGTTTAAATAAATTCATTATTTTTTTTACTTTGCTTCTTATAACTTTCAGAAAGACAATTTTAGAGAAAAAATACAACCTTAAAAAGGATTTTAGGATTTTTAAACACATATACCTTTTTACCTTTTAAATTCCTTCCTCTTCTTTCCTGACAATTTAAATCAATGTTTGAGTAAATTTATTTTTTTATTGTAAAGAATAATAAATACATTTTAATTTAATTCTTCATTTTAGCTTCTGTTTTTTCGACGAAGAATATTTGTGAAATATTTCTTCAAACTTATTATGATTAAAATTAAAAAAAACTATTCTGGCAAATCTAGAAAATCTGTAGAATCAAATTTAAATCTTATTTCAAAGTCTTTTGAATTCCTTTTAAAAATTTTGTTCTGGAAAATCTAGAAGAAATAATGATTTGTCTTTGTTAGAAATATAGCTTGGTCCAATTTGTTATATATTCTAACAAAATGTAGATTGGATTTTAACCTATTTAAAACATGTCATCAAAATTCTAAAATTAATCTTAATCAGGAAAAATTACTAATGCTGTTCCATAAATTATTTTTTTTATTTTTTCAAAAAGATTAGAATTAGCTAGTTTTTCTCTTCTTTTTTTCGGTTGAATTTTGAATTTTAAAGAGACGAAATTTAAGATAAACTATGTTTCAAAATTTAATTGTCATTTTTTTCGTGTTTTCTCCTCTTTTAAAACGTTCAATTAAGTGTAAATATCATTCATTATTAATAATAACAGAGTTAAAGGTAAATTGAGCAAATTGGCTATTTCTGGCAATTTATTTAAGTGTGTATCAAACTGGTAGCCCTTCGCATTAATCAGTACCCAAGAAGTAGCTCTTGGTTTCAAAAAGGTTGGTGACCCCTGACATAATATAATATAATATATCAATATATATTAGAGATGTCCGATAATATCGGCCTGCCGATTTTATCGGCTGATAAATGCTTTAAAATGTAATATCGGAAATTATCGGCATCATTTTTTTTATTATCAGTATCTTTTTATTTTTATTTTTTTATTTTTAAATTTTTTTTATTAAACCAACATAAAAAACACAAGATACACTTACAATTAGTGCACAAACTGTTGTCCCAGCACCAATATGTTGGTATCAGTACCGGTACCAACATATATGTTGATACTTTTCAAAATATGATATAGACATAATATAATATAATATATCAATATATATTAGAGATGTCCGTTAATATCGGCCTGCCGATTTTATCGGCCGATAAATGCTTTAAAATGTAATATCGGAAATTATCGGCAGCGTTTTTTTTTTTATTATCAGTATCTTTTTTTTATTTATTTTTTAATTTTTTTATTAAATCAATATAAAAAACACAAGATACACTTACAATTAGTGCACAAACTGTTGTCCCAGCACCAATATGTTGGTATCAGTACCGGTACCAACATGTATGTTGATACTTTTCAAAATATGATATAGAAATAATATAATATAATATAATATATCAATATATATTAGAGATGTCCGTTAATATCGGCCTGCCGATTTTATCGGCCGATAAATGCTTTAAAATGTAATATCGGAAATTATCGGCATCGTTTTTTTTTTCATTATCAGTATCTTTTTTTAATTTATTTGTTAATTTTTTTATTAAATCAATATAAAAAACACAAGATACACTTACAATTAGTGCACAAACTGTTGTCCCAGCACCAATATGTTGGTATCAGTACCGGTACCAACATGTATGTTGATACTTTTCAAAATATGATATAGACATAATATAATATAGACATAATATAATATAATATATCAATATATATTAGAGATGTCCGATAATATCGGCCTGCCGATTTTATCGGCCGATAAATGCTTTAAAATGTAATATCGGAAATTATCTGCATCGTTTTTTTTATTATCAGTATCTTTTTTTAATTATTTTTTTTATTTTTTTATTAAATCAACATAAAAAACACAAGATACACTTACAATTAGTACACAAACCCAAAAAACCTCCCTCCCCCATTTACACTCATTCACACAAAAGGGTTGTTTCTTTCTGTTATTAATATTCTGGTTCCTACATTATATATCAATATATATCAATACAGTCTGCAAGGGATACAGTCCGTAAGCACACATGATTGTGCGTGCTGCTGGTCCACTAATAGTACTAACCTTTAACAGTTAATTTTACTCATTTTCATTAATTACTAGTTTCTATGTAACTGTTTTTATATTGTTTTACTTTCTATTTTATTCAAGAAAATGTTTTTGATTTTTTTATCTTATTTTATTTTATAAATTTAAAAAAAAAAAAAGGACCTTATCTTAACCATACCTGGTTGTCCAAATTAGGCATAATAATGTGTTAATTCCACGACTGTATATATCGGTATCAGTTGATATCGGTATCGGTAATTAAGATTTGGACAATATCGGATATCGTCAAAAAGCCATTATCGGACATCCCTAGTATATATAATATACTGTACATATATTATGTAAATATTACATATATATGTTATATTTTATATTGTTATATTTAGTCTATTTATACCTGCGTTGTCTTTTCCATCCTTACACTTTCCATCATTTGTAACTAAGCTACTGTGTGGAACAATTTCCCTTGTGGATCATTAAAGTTTGTCTAAGTCTAAGTCTAAAATAAAGGGAACCAGTATTTGCTTGTATTTTAACAGAAAATCTCATGATACATTAAATGTCTTATTGCACTTAAAGAGCAATTTTAGAACAGTGAATTAAAATGGCATTAAATAAAATACTGTACATACTAGACAACTTGTCTTTTAGTAGTAAGTAAACAAACAAAGGCTCCTAATTTAGCTGCTGACATATGCAGTAATATATTGTGTCATTTATCATTCTTTTATTTTGTCAACATTATTAATCTACTTGTTCATTTACTGCTTACTTTTCTGTTTTTTTAACATGTTCTATCTAAACTTCTGTTCAAATGTAATAATCATTTATTCTTCTGTTAATAATAATAAAAATAATAATACCTGGGATTTATATAGCGCTTTTCTAAGTACTCAAAGTCGCTTTACATGTTAAAAACCCATCATTCATTCACACCTGGTGGTGGTAAGCTACTTTCGTAGCCACAGCTGCCCTGGGGAAGACTGACGGAAGCGTGGCTGCCAATTTGCGCCTACGGCCCCTCCGACCACCACCTATCATTCATTCAACATTCATTCACCGGTGTGAGTGGCACCGGGGGCAAGGGTGAAGTGTCCTGCCCAAGGACACAACGGCATGGTAAGAGGCGGGGAGCGAACCTGCAACCCTCAGGTTTCTGACACGGGCATGTTGTTTGGATACTTTACATACGTTTTAGGTGATACTACAAATTTGGGTATGGATCCGATGCTAAGTACAGAATCATACCTCGGTCATAATTAAAGTTCTCCAGGGACGTTTATAAATAGAGATGTCCGATAATGGCTTTTTTGCCGATATCCCGATATTGTACAACTCTTAATTACCGATTCCGATATCAACCGATACCGATATATACAGTCGTGGAATTAACACATTATTATGCCTAATTTTGTTGTGATGCCCCGCTGGATGCATTAAACAATGTAACAAGGTTTTCCAAAATAAATCAACTCAAGCTATGGAAAAAAATGCCAACATGGCACTGCCATATTTATTATTGAAGTCACAAAGTGCTTTTTTTTTTTAACATGCCTCAAAACAGCAGCTTGGAATTTGGGACATGCTCTCCCTGAGAAAGCTTGAGGTGGGTGGGGTTGGGGAGGGGGGGCGGGGGGGTAGGATGTAGCAGGGGGTGTATATTGTAGCGTCCCAGAAGAGTTAGTGCTGCAAGGGGTTCTGGGTATTTGTTCTGTTGTGTTACGATGTGGATGTTCTCCCGAAATGTGTTTGTCATTCTTGTTTGGTGTGGGTTCACAGTGTGGCGCATATTTGTAAGAGTGTTAAAGGTGTTTATACGGCCACCCTCAGTGTGACCTGTATGGCTGTTGACCAAGTATGCATGGCATTCACTTGTGTGTGTGATAAGCCGTAGATATTATGTGATTGGGCCGGCACGCAAAGGCAGTGCCTTTAAGGTTTATTGGCGCTCTGTACTTCTCCCTACGTCCGTGTACCACTCCGTACAGCGGTGTTTTTAAAAAATCATAAATTTTACTTTTTGAAACCGATACAGATAATTTCCGATATCACATTTTAAAGCATTTATCGGCCGATAATATCGGCAGTCCGATATTATCGGACATCTCTATTTATAAACAATAACAAAAATGACACAAGCTTTTGTGATAGTAACAAATATCGATTAATAGTATTTGGCATTATAGGTTCCCTCACAGATGTGTAAGTTACCCATGTCTTGGGCACTAATACACCCCCATACCATCACACATGCCGGATTTTCAACTTTGCCCCGATAACAATCCGGATGGTTCTTTTCCTCTTTGGTCCGGAGGACACGACGTCCACAGTTCCCAAAAACAATTTGAAATGTGGACTTTTCTGACCACAGAACACTTTTCCACTTTGCATCAGTCCATCTTCGATGAGCTCAGGCCCAGCGAAGCCGGCAGCGTTTTCTGGGTGTTGTTGATAAATGGCTTTGGCTTTGCATAGTAGAGTTTTAACTTGCACTTACAGATGGTTCTTGTAGTTGGTATCGTTTCTGTCGATATTTGTATAGATCCACTCGTTTGTTTACCTTCAGGAGCGCTGGCTTGCTGTCAGCGATGAGCTATTGTATCCTCCTACGGTGTGTAGTGAAGCATGTTTGGCGATTCCTTCTCCTGTAAAACAACTTACCGTATTTTTTGGACTATAAGGCGCACTTGAAATACTTTCATTTTCTCAAAAATCGACGGTGCGCCTAATGTACGGTATAATTCTGGTTGTGCGTGTGTGTGTCCATGTGTTAAGCAATTTTATTTGGTACACGGTGTAATGATAAGTGTGACCAGTAGATGGCAGTCGCACATAAGAGATATGTGTAGACTGCAATATGACTCAAGTAAACAACACCAAAACTTTCAATGTTCCATTGAGAATATAGAACATTACACACGGTGCTCAAAAATCTTTTAAAATGTTGTAGTACGACTGTGAAGCCGCACCGCTTGATGGATTATCGGCGCATTACGGCTACCATAGTCAGAAGTATGAGTATTATTATGGTGTGTGTATAGGGACCGCAAAATGGCACCAATTAGCAGACATATCATCTGGTCTTTTGTTTCACAGTATTATGCAAAACCAACTTTTCTTACCTTCTGGTACCGACTGATCTGTTTTTGGGATCTGCATAAGTCCTGAAAATGTGCGCATGCAGTCGTTGTAGTCCGTGCTGACACCGTAGTCGATAAGCTTCTTCTTTTTCTCTATCTTCTTGTTACGGGACATTCATCCTCCGCTGTTGCCATTTCTAATATAAAGTAGTGTGAAGTTGTTAATTATATCTGTCGGTATGAAAGCGCTAAAAACTACTGGTGTAGTGAGTTAACATTATTCACCCAAGGAACTTTAGTTATTAGAGAGTGCCGGTCGGACAGTTTTTTACGGGACACATTTTCCGGCGTTGTTGTTGTTTCCGGATGAGGAGATGCTGCTCCGTTATTGATTGAAGTAAAGTCTCAACGTTCCCATCCTCACCTATGGTCATGAGCTTTGGGTTATGACCGAAAGGACAAGATCACGGGTACAAGCGGCCGAAATGAGTTTCCTCCGCCGGTTGGCGGGGCTCTCCCTTAGAGATAGGGTGAGAAGCTCTGCCATCCGGGAGGAGCTCAAAGTAAAGCCGCTACTCCTCCACATCGAGAGGAGCCAGATGAGGTGGTTCGGGCATCTGGTCCGGATGCCACCCGAACGCCTCCCTAGGGAGGGGTTTAGGACACGTCCGACCGGTAAGAGGCCACGGGGAAGACCCAGGACACGTTGGGAAGACTATGCCTCCCGGCTGGCCTGGGAGCACCTCGGAATCCCTCGGGAGGAGCTGGACGAAGTGGCTGGGGAGAGGGAAGTCTGGGTTTCCCTGCTTAGGCTGCTGCCCCCGCGACCTGACCTCAGATAAGCGGAAGAAGATGGATGGATGGATATATACAGTATGTGTATTTGTATGTACAATATATTTGTCTCCCAGTATGTGCGCGCACAAAGTACGGACATTTTTAAGCGTTTTTAAAGCAAAGCACTTCCCAGAATTCCAAGGGTGTTAAAGAAGTTGTTTCGGCCTTCAGATTTGCTCGTCTCCGTGTAAAATGTTCGTCTTTGGAGAGTTTATTGCACGCTGTCCAAAGTGTTCCGAGAATTCCAATGTAGGTCACGTGAGAGAAGCGCTTACATGCGGGCCACACTGGGGGAAGGCTTTGTACATTTTTTTTTCTTCAGCTCATCCTCGGCAGGGAGGTGAATTTGCATAATGCTGCTATTCACTGCTTGGTGTTCCATGACACACCTATTAGCCGCTCTCTGCAAAACAAGCGCCGTCTCCTCCCACCGCGTGACGCCGCAAACAAACACGGCGGACCGATGTTTGGGAGAAGCGTTGCTCGCCTTTCAACATAAATACACTCGCCCGCAGGCCCGAGTCGCTGATTCTTCTTCTTCTTCTTCTTCTTCTTCTTCTTCTCATCACCGCTGTGTTCTCCATCCCCCCCCACCACCACCACCTCCCTGCTGCTCCCCCACAGCGTGCAGCACAGAACCTGGCAGTCCTGGCCCGTTTGGCTGGGCGAGAGCGGAGGAAGGATCACAGAGCCTCCTTTTTCGGGCTGCGGGCCAACGCTGCGTTGGACACGCAGGAAGACCAGGCGGCTGCTCGCACATGTCCTGCAAACGTGGATGGATGGGGGGAGGGCAACCTGGGGAAGGGGTGGCGAGATAAGGCCGCCGCCTGATAGTCAGCTCTCGTCTAATCACACACTTAGCCTGGCGGTGTTTTCTTTAGCGCTGATGTGTATTTTCCTCATCGTGGGGCACATTTTTGGCTGCTTTCAGACGGGCGTTTCTGCCAGTGATTTATCCACATTAGTTATTGTTTCCAGACAGAAGTGCCTCTCGGAATTTGTAGCCCGGGGGCGGGACATTCGCCGCGTTGAGTGGAAATTCGCCCATCCATGCGGACTGGACACTGGCCGAGAGTTGGTGGGCGGCTGAGGGTGGAGTCGGCTCTCTCGGTTGCTTTGTTGGGTCTGCTCTACCTGCTCAGTCGCCATAATAAATACATAAATAATCATATTTATGTATTTAATATGCTCGGGATGGTGTGCTGCTGGCCCCACTATGGACTGGACTCACACTATTATGTTAGATCCACTATGGACTGGACTTTCACAATATTATGCTCGACCCACTCGATGTCCAGTGTATTTTCCTCATCGTGGGGCACATTTTTGGCTGCTTTCAGACGGGAGTTTCTGCCAGTGATTTATCCACATTAGTTATTGTTTCCAGACAGAAGTGCCTCTCTGAATTTGTAGCCCGGGAGCGGGACATTCGCCGCGTTGAGTGGAAATTCGCCCATCCATGCGGACTGGACACTGGCCGAGAGTTGGTGGGCGGCTGAGGGTGGAGTCGGCTCTCTCGGTTGCTTTGTTGGGTCTGCTCTACCTGCTCAGTCGCCATAATAAATACATAAATAAACATATTTATGTATTTAATATGCTCGGGATGGTGTCCTGCTGGCCCCACTATGGACTGGACTCACACTATTATGTTAGATCCACTATGGACTGGACTTTCACAATATTATGCTCGACCCACTCGATGTCCAGTGTATTTTCCTCATCGTGGGGCACATTTTTGGCTGCTTTCAGACGGGCGTTTCTGCCAGTGATTTATCCACATTAGTTATTGTTTCCAGACAGAAGTGCCTCTCGGAATTTGTAGCCCGGGGGCGGGACATTCGCCGCGTTGAGTGGAAATTCGCCCATCCATGCAGACTGGACACTGGCCGAGAGTTGGTGGGCGGCCGAGGCCACGGTCTCGGTTGCTGTGTTGGGTCAGCTCTACCTGCTCAGTGGCAATAATAAATAAATAAATAATCATATTTATTTATTTATTATGCTCGGGATGGTCTCCTGCTAACCACACTATGGACTGGACTCTCACTATTATGTTAGATCCACTATGGACTGGACTTTCACAATATTATGCTCGACCCACTCGATGTCCAGTGTATTTTCCTCATCGTGGGGCACATTTTTGGCTGCTTTCAGACGGGCGTTTCTGGACTGGACTTTCACTATTATGTTGGATCCACTATGGACTGGACTCTCACACTATTATGTTAGATCCACTATGGACTGGACTCTCACTATTATGTTAGATCCACTATGGACTGGACTCTCACTATTATGTTAGATCCACTATGGACTGGACTCTTACAATATTATGTTAGATCCACTATGGACTGGACTCTCACTATTATGTTAGATCCACTATGGACTGGACTCTCACTATTATGTTAGATCCACTATGGACTGGACTCTCACACTATTATGTTAGATCCACTATGGACTGGACTCTCACACTATTATGTTAGATCCACTATGGACTGGACTCTCACTATTATGTTAGATCCACTATGGACTGGACTCTCAGTATTATGTTAGATCCACTATGGACTGGACTTTCACAATATTATGCTCGACCCACTCGATGTCCAGTGTATTTTCCTCATCGTGGGGCACATTTTTGGCTGCTTTCAGACGGGAGTTTCTGCCAGTGATTTATCCACATTAGTTATTGTTTCCAGACAGAAGTGCCTCTCTGAATTTGTAGCCCGGGAGCGGGACATTCGCCGCGTTGAGTGGAAATTCGCCCATCCATGCGGACTGGACACTGGCCGAGAGTTGGTGGGCGGCCGAGGGTGGAGTCTGCTCTCTTGGTTGCTTTGTTGGGTCTGCTCTACCTGCTCAGTGGACATAATAAATACATAAATAATCATATTTATGTATTTATTATGCTCGGAATGGTCTCCTGCTGGCCCCACTATGGACTGGACTTTCACTATTATGTTGGATCCACTATGGACTGGACTCTCACACTATTATGTTAGATCCTATATGGACTGGACTCTCACACTATTATGTTAGATCCACTATGGACTGGACTCTCACTATTATGTTAGATCCACTATGGACTGGACTCTTACAATATTATGTTAGATCCACTATGGACTGGACTCTCACTATTATGTTAGATCCACTATGGACTGGACTTTCACAATATTATGCTCGACCCACTCGATGTCCAGTGTATTTTCCTCATCGTGGGGCACATTTTTGGCTGCTTTCAGACGGGCGTTTCTGGACTGGACTTTCACTATTATGTTGGATCCACTATGGACTGGACTCTCACACTATTATGTTAGATCCTATATGGACTGGACTCTCACTATTATGTTAGATCCACTATGGACTGGACTCTCACTATTATGTTAGATCCACTATGGACTGGACTCTTACAATATTATGTTAGATCCACTATGGACTGGACTCTCACTATTATGTTAGATCCACTATGGACTGGACTTTCACAATATTATGCTCGACCCACTCGATGTCCAGTGTATTTTCCTCATCGTGGGGCACATTTTTGGCTGCTTTCAGACGGGCGTTTCTGGACTGGACTTTCACTATTATGTTGGATCCACTATGGACTGGACTCTCACACTATTATGATAGATCCTATATGGACTGGACTCTCACTATTATGTTAGATCCACTATGGACTGGACTCTCACTATTATGTTAGATCCACTATGGACTGGACTCTTACAATATTATGTTAGATCCACTATGGACTGGACTCTCACTATTATGTTAGATCCACTATGGACTGGACTTTCACAATATTATGCTCGACCCACTCGATGTCCAGTGTATTTTCCTCATCGTGGGGCACATTTTTGGCTGCTTTCAGACGGGCGTTTCTGCCAGTGATTTATCCACATTAGTTATTGTTTCCAGACAGAACGGCCTCTCGGAATTTGTAGCCCGGGGGCGGGACATTCGCCGCGTTGAGTGGGAATTCGCCCATCCATGCGGACTGGACACTGGCCGAGAGTTGGTGGGCGGCCGAGGGTGGAGTCGGCTCTCTCGGTTGCTTTGTTGGGTCTGCTCTACCTGCTCAGTGGCCATAATAAATAAATGATTAATCATATTTATTTATTTATTATGCTCGGGATGGTTTCCTGCTGACCCCACTATGGACTGGACTCTCACTATTATGTTAGATCCACTATGGACTGGACTCTCACTATTATGTTAGATCCACTATGTACTGGACTCTCACTATTATGTTAGATCCACTATGGACTGGACTCTCACTATTATGTTAGATCCACTATGGACTGGACTCTCACACTATTATGTTAGATCCACTATGGACTGGACTATCACAATATTATGTTAGATCCACTATGGACTGGACTCTCACACTATTATGTTAGATCCACTATAGACTGGACTCTCACTATTATGTTAGATCCACTATGGACTGGACTCTCACAATATTATGTTAGATCCACTATAGACTGGACTCTCGCTATTATGTTAGATCCACTATGGACTGGACTCTCACACTATTATGTTAGATCCACTATGGACTGGACTCTCACAATATTATGTTAGATCCACTATAGACTGGATTTTCACTATTATGTTAGATCCACTATGGACTGGACTCTCACTATTATGTTAGATCCACTATGGACTGGACTCTCACAATATTATGCTAGACCCACTCGACATCCATTGCACCGGTCTCCCTAGAGGGGAGTCCTCTCCAAGGTTTCCCATTGTCACCCCACTGGGTTGAGTTTTTCCTTGCCCTGATGTGGGATCTGAACCGAGGATGTCGTTGTGGCTTGTGCAGCCCTTTGAGACACTTGTGATTTAGGGCTATATAAATAAACATTGATTGATTGATATTTTTTATGATGATCAGCATATATTTTGCATAGTAATGAAGACACAGACACAAAATGTATTGCACCCCTTCTTCTGCTCACTTAACAGATGCAATCCACTTTGCACACGTTTAGTAGATCAGCTTTGCATGTGCTATCAAGTTGTGGCCTTGTGGTTAGAGTGTCCGCCCTGAGACCGGTAGGTCGTGAGTTCAAAACCACGGCCGAGTCATACCAAAGACTATAAAAATAGGACCCATTACATTACCTTCCTGCTTGGCACTCAGCATCAAGGGTTGGAATTGGGGGTTAAATCACCAAAAATGATTCCCGAGTGCGACCAGCGCTGCTGCTCACTGCTCCCCTCACTTCCCAGGGGGTGAACAAGGGGGATGGGTCAAATGCAGAGGACAAATTTCACCACACCTAGTGTGTGTGTGACAATCATTGGTGCTTTAACTTTAACTTCAACTCCCCCCCACCCCTGCAGAAGGTGGCGTGGAACACCGCAGAGGCCACCACAGTGTACATTTTTTGTTGTTGTTGTTTTTACTTTTGTAGCTGTATGTAGAAATGTCTGGTTGCATCAGCTCTGCTCTTTTAATGTCTTTAATATTGTCAGAAAAATTGTATGTAAATTATCAAAAAACGTTCCGTTCTCGGAGTTCCCTTGAATTCCGTCTCTGTTTAATTCCTTGCTTCTTGTCTTGTTTAATAGATGTCATCAGTGTTTGAATCTGACAAATATCCTTTGTGTTCTTTGTTGTTTCCCTCTTACACACATGCTTATGTGTGCTATGGCTATGAGGATGTTTTCACTTTGGCCTCAGTCCGGACCCCCTCTCCAGGGGCCCAGTTAATTGTTTTATTTTTGTTCTCCCCCCCCCAGCGTTTACCTGTTTCTCACCTTTTTTGTAAGGGGCGCCGGAAGCTGGCAGACCCGTTAGCGATCCAGTTCTGTCTCCCTGTAAAGTTTGTCTGCTCTTGCATGGGATTGTGCTGAAAATCTTAATTTCCCCTCGGGAATTATTAAAGTATTTCTGATTCTGATTCTGATTCTGATTCTGATTTAATTACACAACTGTTCAAGCGGACTCCCGGCGTCCCGTTTCCCAGCCCCTCCCGGGCCCCCTCGGAGACTTCTAGGTCAGGAAAGGGCACGGGGGCTGAGAGTCGTTCCTTGGGAAGCGGAGCCGCCGCCGCTCACACGCGCTCTGCCGCTCCTTTTACAGTCCTCCGCCGCATGCCTCCAGCCGTCGACGGCGGCCATCGGGGCAGCGGCGTGACGTTTGAATGGCGACGGAGCCTTCTTAAAAACAGACTGCCCTGTGTAGCTTGGCCGAGTGGCACGAGACAACATCGGTGTGTTGAACCCTCCGACAGCTGAGCGTGTGTGTGTGTGTGTGTGTGTGTGTGTGTGTGTGTGTGTGTGTGTGTGTGTGTGTGTGTGTCTGTGTGTGTGTGTGTGTGTGTGTGTGTGTGTGTGTGTGTGTGTGTGTGTGTGTGTGTGTGTGTGTGTGTGTGTGTGTCTGAGTCCAGCTGTCTATGTGGGATTGTGACTTTCAAAGCGTCAAAGTGAGGACATTGTGCCACGGAGGGTCAAATGGGACAGAATTAAATGAATAAATAAACACATCTTTGGATTACTTTACATTTTATGCATGAGTGTGTCATTAAATGTGTCATTGATTAATTTAATGTAAAATTATGTGTATTTATTTAACTACTTCGTTAATTATTTAAATACTAAGTAATTATTTAATAATAATAATAGATTTTATTTGTGGGGAAAAAAAAGCACTTTGCATTGAGCAAACAACCTCAAAATGCTACAGTGTATTAAAATAAATAAAAATAAATACAAATAAAAACTACAACAGCCTAATAGCTAGAACTAGCATGCATATAGCTAAAAAAAAAAAAGGCTTTTATAAAAAGAAGGGTTTTTAAGCCTTTTTAAAAGCATCCACAGTCTGTGGTGCCCTCAGGTGGTCAGGGAGAGTTCCACAGACTGGGAGCGTCATGTTTTAATTATTTCTTTATTTCTTGATTTAATAATTGCGTGGTTTATTTATTTGTTTACTTCACCAACTTGTGTGTCAGCGCTTCATGTATTTATTTTGTCCAGAACTTAGTCCAATCATTTCTTTGGTCTAGAATTTTGGAAGCTTTTTTAAAACACGGGTGCTAAGTAGAATATACTCGTAGTTTCTCAGTTGTTGGTGGAGGATGTTTTGGACCTTGCGGGATATGCGGCTGCAAGACCTGCTGGCCCAGAGCATGAAGCGCTTTCAGAAAAGCAATTTATTCAAGTTGTCGAAATTATTTCCGCACTTCCAGACCAACATAACGAGTAGTACTTTTCTACTGGTTTAGAACATCTCTTGCTCGCTGTAGGGAAGCATGTGGCTGTGTGCCTTTTAGGTCACACATCAACGAGGTGATGCAATTTGAATGTGTTTTAATTTAATAAAGAGTGGATTTGTTGGGGCACGATATTCGGCATGGTTAACTACTCTGATAGCTTTCCTTTGTAATAAGGTTGTTTATTGTTTTATAGGTGTTCCTTCAAATTTTAACACAGCAACTAAGGTATGTGTCAGGTTCAAACACTGAGGACATCTATTAAACAAGACAAGAAGCAAGGAATTAAACAGAGACATAATTAAATTTGGCTCAATTGAGAAGAGACGTCTGGACTACACTTTTTGTACAGTCTCACCCCGCTCTGATGAAAGATTGTACGCCTCCTCTTTTATTTGGACTTTCCCTGATTGCATGGCAACAGCTGTTTCTAAGGGACGGGGGTCGGAAACAGCCATCGCCTTTGATTACAACAGTTCAAAAAAAAGGTCACCTTGAGGGGAGTCAGGCCCTGCTTCCTCTCCGCTTTGTAGTTCTTGGGTAAAGACAATCTTTCTGTGGATTACAATAGAAGAAAGAAACAGAACACCTTCATGTTGCTTCCCATCCTACACAGTGGAGTTTTACAAGCCTTTTGATTGGTAAGATCAAAGACAGCTTTTGTCCTCTCGCCGGGAACTCATGGCTACACAAAGTTTTGTGATAACTTAGATACAATTATTCTGACAGTATGTCAGTAAGCCATTGGACTCAGGAACAGACCTGATGATCTCCTTCAAAAAACACCTTCCTCTCAAAGGTTCCAGAGTACCCAAAATAGTCCCAAGGCCCTAAAGTACCCCAAAAGAGATTTACCCCTAAATGTTTAGCCTGGTGCCCCAAAAGGTCCGAAATGTACCCAATGAGTTCGGGGGCAGGACTGCCCAGATGTGGTTTCAGATCAGGGGTTGTGGTTGTGCTTTGTGAAGCCCTTTGAGTATTTTGTAATTAAGGGCTATACTGTGGGTCAGCAATCCGTGGCTTTAGGGCCGCATGCGGCTCTTTAGCCCTGGAACTTTTTCAAAAATGGAAAAAATGGGGGGAGAATATATTTTTAGTTTTAATATGTATTTTGTAGGGGGATAAACTTCACACAAACTTTCCTAATTGTTAGAACTCCCACTGTTTATATTAAACATGATTCTGCGCCTTTTTGTCCTTGAACTCACCCTAGTTTGTTTACATGTACAACTTTCTCCGACGCTGCCACAGAAAGACGTGTTTGTTATGTCACTCCGGCTTTGTTTCATTTTGTCCACCAAACTTTTTATGCTGTGCGTGAAGGCACGACTGTAGAGCTTTGTTGATGTTATTGACTTGGGTGCTAATCAGGCATATTTGGTCAGTGCATGACTGCAAGCTAATCGATGCTAACATGCTATTTAGGCTAGCTGTATGTTCATGTTGCATCATTATGTCTCATTTTTAGGTATATTGGAGCTAATTTAATTTCCTTTAATATTGGCTGAATTTCAGATAGTTGTTTGTGTGGCATGTTGTTCCAGACCACAGCAAACGTTACCCAGCTTGCAAAGATTGTAATAAATCCATTCGAAGAAGACAGCCAGCCATTTCCTTTACCTTGGACACACACATCTATACCTTTGGCCATTCTAAGACAGTCATTTCCAGGAGTTATCTCACCTTCTGAGAAGCACCAGTTCCATTGGCAGCAAAACAGGCCCAGAGCATAATACTACCACCACCATGCTTGACGGTAGGCCTGGTGTTCCTGGGATTAAAGGCCTCCCCTTTTCTCCTCCAAACATATTGCTGGGTATTGTGGCCAAACAGCTCCATTTTTGTTTCATCTGACCACAGAACTTTCCTCCAGAAGGTCTTATCTTTGTCCATGTGATGTCAGATGAAACAAAAAAATGGAGCTGTTTGGCCACAATACCCAGCAATATGTTTGGAGGAGAAAAGATGAGGCCTTTAATCCCAGGAACACCATGCCTACCATCAAGCATGGGGGTGGTAGTATTATGCTCTGGGCCTGTTTTGCTGCCAATGGAACTGGTGCTTTACAGAGAGTAAATGGGACAATGAAAAAGGAGGATTACTTCCAAATTCTTCAGGACAAGCTAAAATCATCAGCCCGGAGGTTGGGTCTTGGGTGCAGTTGGGTGTTCCAACAGGACAATGACCCCAAACAGATGTCAAAAGTGGTAAAGAAATGGCTAAATCAGGCTAGAATGTAGCTTTTAGAATGGCCTTCCCAAAGTCCTGACTTAAACGTGTGGACAATGCTGAAGAAACAAGTCCATGTCAGAAAACCAACACATTTAGCTGAACTGCACCAATTTTTGTCAAGAGGAGTGGCCAAAAATGTATGTGTACTTTTGACCCAGCAGATTTGCTCACATTTTCAGTGGACCCATAATAAATTCTAGAGATGTCCGATAATATCGGCAGTCCGATATTATCGGCTGATAAATGCTTTAAAATGTAATATCGGAAATTATCGGTATCTGTTTCAAAAAGTAAAAAAATGTGGCTTTTCACACACACAAGTGCATGCAATCAATCAATCAATGTTTATTTATAAAGCCCTAAATCACAAGTGTCTCAAAGGGCTGCACAAGCCACAACGACATCCTCCGTACAGAGCCCACATGAGGGCAAGGAAAACTCACCCCGGTGGGACATCTATGTGAATGACTATGAGAAACCTTGGAGAGGACCGCATATGTGCCCCCCTCCCTCCCCTATAGGGGAGACAGAGAGCAATGGATGTCGAGTGGGTCTGACATAATATTGTGAGAGTCCAGTCCATAGTGGATCTAACATAATAGTGAGAGTCCAGTCCATAGTGGATCTAACATAATACTGAGAGTCCAGTCCATAGTGGATCTAACATAATAGTGAGAGTCCAGTCCATAGTGGATCTAACATAATACTGAAAGTCCAGTCCATAGTGGATCAAGCATAATACTGAGAGTCCAGTCCATAGTGGATCTAACATAATAGTGAGAGTCCAGTCCATAGTGGATCCAACATAATAGTGAGAGTCCAGTCCATAGTGGATCTAACATAATAGTGAGAGTCCAGTCCATAGTGGATCTAACATAATAGTGAGAGTCCAGTCCATAGTGGGGCCAGCAGGAGGCCAGCAGGAGCCCATCCCGAGCGGAGACGGGTCAGCAGCGCAGAGATGTCCCCAACAGACGCACAGGCGAGCGGTCCAACCCGGGTCCCGACTCTAGACAGCCAGCACTTCATCCATGGCCACCGGACCTGTGTGTCAAGGCATACTTGGTCAACAGCCATACAGGTCACACTGAGGGTGACCGTATAAACAACTTTAACACTGTTCCAAATATGCGCCACACTGTGAAACCACACCAAACAAGAATGACAAACACATTTCGGGAGAACATCCGCACCGTAACACAACATAAACACAACAGAACAAATACCCAGAACCCCTTGCAGCACTAACTCTTCCGGGACGCTACAATATACACACCCCGCCCACCTCAACCTCCTCAGGGAGAGCATGTCCCAAATTCCAAGCTGCTCTTTTGAGGCAAGTTAAAAAAAAATAATGCACTTTGTGACTTCAATAATAAATATGGCAGTGCCATGTTGGCATTTTTTTCCATAACTTGAGTTGATTTATTTTGGAAAACCTTGTTACATTGTTTAATGCATCCAGCGGGGCGTCACAATAAAATTAGGCATAATAATGTGTTAACTCCACGACTGTATATATCGGTATCGGTTGATATCTGTAAGTAAGAGTTGGACAATATCGGATATCGGCAAAAAACCATTATCGGACACCTCTAATTAATTCATAAAAGAACCAAATTTCATGAATGTTTTTTGTGAGCAACAAGTATGTGCTCCAATCACTCTATCACAAAAAAATAAGAGTTGTAGAAATTATTGGAAACTCAACACAGCCATGACATTATGTTCTTTACAAGTGTATGTAAACTTTTGACCACGACTGTACATCATGTGTTGCCTTCATTATAAGACTTATATAGACTTTTGATTTTTTGCGGCTCCAAACAGATTATTTTTGTATTTTCGGTCCAACATGGCTCTTTCAACATTTTTGGTTTGCCGACCCCTGGGCTATACCGTATGAATAAATTCTGATTGCTATGAAGTATAGCTAAAAAAAACCCCTCTGAATTAATACAAATCGCATCGTTTCAAAGAAGAACCGATAAGAGTAGACTGATAAAACGGAATAGACGACTGAAGGAATAAAACAGGTCAGTTGCCGACATGGCCGCTGATGAATTGGTGGCAGTTGCTGAAGGCATGCAGTGGGTGACGGGGGGAGGCGCTGGCGGCATGTGTGAGGTGTTAGGTAGTGGGCTGGCTGCGGGGTAGTTTGGGGGCGTCCAGTTTGGAAAGGGGGGGGGGGCGTTCCTGCAACAGTTGTCACTTGGACGCTCGCTGGCAGAGCCACGACTCATGTGCTCCTTCCACTTAGACCTTCTTCCTCTCCGGCACTCTTATCTGCCATTTTTGACCTGGACTACCCAGCTTCTTCTCCCGGGCCTCCAAAGTTCTTCCTTTAATCACCCGGCCTCGACTGGTCAAGACGCTTTTCCTGCGCTCCCTTTAGAAGGCCGGTTGTTTTACACGGTAAGACGGTTTGATCGTTTTATTCCAGACAAATCGTTGAATTCTTTTCACTACTTTTGTTTTTGCGCTCTTTAAAATTCTTAGACTCGCACGAGCCCTGGAAGTCGTTGCTAGCCAGGACTTTGCAAGGTAGATAAGGAGCGGCGGCCATGTCAGCTGCCGGGCAGACTCCATATCTGTCCAGGGAAGAATGACATCGTTGGGCGAGGGGTTTTGGGGGGTGGGGGGATGGGGAAGATTTATGGCCCTGAGCTTGCGCTGTGGTGCGGCTCCTAAGTCCGCACCTGTTGGTTTCCTCTCCTGAAAAGAAGACTTGTGAGGCTATTAATGTGTCAAATGTCGTGGTTCTGGCGCCTCGCCGCCTGTTTAAAAACCGTGTTGTTTACTTCCAAAGTCAATACAAGTCTAAAGTAGGGCTGCAACTAACGATTAATTTGATAATCGATTAATCTGTCGATTATTACTTAGATTAATCGATTAATAATCGGACAAAGGAGACAAACTACATTTCTATCCTTTCCAGTATTTTATTGGGAAAAAAACAGCATACTGGCACCATACTTATTGTGATTATTGTTTCTCAGCTGTTTGTACATGTTGCAGTTTATAAATAAAGGTTTATAAAAAAAATAAAATTAAAAAAATTAAATAAAAATGCCCCTGCGCATAGCATAGATCCAACGAATCGATGACTAAATTAATTGCCAACTATTTTTATAATCGATTTAAATCGATTCAATCGATTAGTTGTTGCAGCCCTAGTTCTTACTTATATCTGTCAGTAAACTCGCCATGAAAGCGCTAAAACATACCGGTGTAGTGACTTTACATTATTCACCCAAGGAACTTTAGTTATTAGAGTTATTGCAGTTTATAAATAAAGGTTTATAATTAAACAAAAATTAAAAAAACATTTTTAAATTAAAAAATCTAAAATTAAATTTTTTTTAAATTAAAATAATAAATTGCCTCTGCGCATAGCATAGATCCAACGAATCGATGACTAAATGAATCGCCAACTATTTTTATAATTGATTTTAATCGATTTAATCGATTAGTTGTTGCGGCCCTAGTCTAAAGTATACATTGTTGTTAACTTACAGGTTGAAGACATGTTGTATCCATCGATTACTTTTTTTAAATAATCAAGTGATTGGATAAAACACTCCCTAGTCTCAATTATTTCAATAATGTTCGGTACTTTTCGATGCTTTTCAAAATAAGGGGGACCACAAAAAATGGAATTATTGGCTTTATTTTACCCAAAAAATCTTAGGGTACATTCAACTTATGTTTCTTATTGCAAGTTTGTCCTTAAATAAAATAGTGAACATACAAGACAACTTGTCTTTTAGTAGTAAGTAAGCAAACAAAGGCTCCTAATTTAGTCTGCTGACATATGCAGTAACATATTGTGTCATTTATCTACCTATTATTTTGTCAACATTATTAAGGACAAGCGGTAGAAAATGAATAACTAATCTACTTGTTCGTTTACTGTTTATATCTGCTTACTTTCTCTTTTAACATATTCTCTCTACACTTCTGTTAAAATGTAATGATCACTTATTCTTCTGTTGTTTGGATGCTTTACATTATTTTTGAATGATACCACAAATTTGAGTATCAATCCGATACCAAGTTGTTACAGGATCATACCTTGGTCATATTCAAAGTCCTCACGTGTCCAGGGACATATTTCCTGAGTTTATAAACATAGTATAAATGTTAAAAAAACGAAAAAAGATTTTGTGATGCTAAAAAATATAGATGTAATCATAGTAGTGTCGACAAGATACACTCCTGTACTTGGTATCATTACAGTGGAGGTCAGGTGTAGATCCACCAATGGCGCTTGTTTCCGTTTTGATGCCGGTGAGCTACGGTGTGTAGTGAAGCATGTTTAGCTATTCCTGGTCCTGCAGGGATGATACTTGTAAGAAACGTACTTTATTTGTCACCATGGAGGCGAGGATTAGTGATTAGAAGTAGCGGGATGTTAGCCGCTAGCTGGCTAGCCATGTCTTAAAGCACCTCTTCCTGAGGGCGTTTCAGTGTTATAACTTCACCTGTACCGTCAGTTTTTAAGCCAAAATGCGTCCGTTCTCCCTTTTCTGTCTACACACTGTCTGCTTGTAAGTACTCTGTGATTGTGCGCTGCCGAACATGCTCCTCTGCTCGTAAAACCGGCAATGTCATGATGTGAAGACGAGGGGGGGTGCGGGGGGTTGCAGGACCGGTACTTTTCAGAGGCGGTATGGTACTGAATATGATTCATTAGTATCGCGGTACTATACTAATACCGGTATAGCGTACAACCCTAGTCTCGATGTGTCTTTTAGTTTCTGCCTGACATAACCTTCATTATTTTTATCGAATTTGTAATTGAAAAAAATTACAGTCTTTTCTCGCAACATCGAATAAAGCGGCCTCATTACATCCGTGAAGTTTTGTTTTTAGAGCATTTTCTTCAAATGTTTTAAATCAAAGGGGACCTATTATGCAAAACCAAATTTTCTTAACTATTGGTACATATTTTTGTGTATTTAAGATCCCCCGTAAATTTGAAATGAAACCATGGAGGCATGGCGGAAGTATTTATAAAACAATTCCTTCATATTTGCCCGAAAACGAGCTGTTTGGAATTTGCCTAATTTGTTACGTGTTTCCCAAGTGCGACATCAGCATCTCCATATATGGTAGCCGAAGAGCTTTGCGCGAGTCCGACGTTGTAGTCAGTAAGCTCCTTCTTTTTCTCCGTCCTCTTGTTGTGGGGCGGACTTTCTCGTACATGCACATGCATCCGCCACTGTTGCCATTTCTAACACAAAGTAGCGTATAGGTCAGTTGAAGTGGAGGCACATAATTAATTTCAGTTGTAGCGGGAAGTCTGAGTTTTCGAGTTCCTAGTCGAAATTTCAACTGGAACGTCCCTCGAGTTAGTATTTCTGATTCGAAAAGTGGAATTTGCCTAATTTGTTACGTTTTTTCCCAAGTGCGACATAAGCATCTCCATATATGGTAGCCGAAGAGCTTTGCGCGAGTCCGACATTGCAGTCAGTGAGCTCCTTCTTTTTCTCCGTCCTCTTGTTGTGGGGCAGACTGGCTCGTACATGCACATGCATCCGCCACTGTTGCCATTTCTAATACAAAGTAGCGTATAGTTCAGTCAAAGTGGAGGCACGTAATTAATTTCAGTTGTAGCGGGAAGTCTGAGTTTTCGAGTTCCGAGTCGGAATTTTCAACTGGAACGTCCCTCGAGTTAGTATTTCTGATTCGACAAGTGGAATTTGCCTAATTTATTACGTTTTTCCCCGACGTGTGACATCAGCATCTCCATTTATGGTAGCCGAAGAGCTTTGCGCGAGTCTGACGTTGTAGTCAGTAAGCGCCTTCTTTTTCTCCGTCCTCTTGTTGTGGGGCAGACTGGCTCGTACATGCACATGCATCCTCCACTGTTGCCATTTCTAATACAAAGTAGCGTATAGTTCAGTCGAAGTGGAGGCACGTAAATAATGGTGTGTTTCAGTTGTAGCGGGAAGTCGGAGTTTTCGAGTTCCTAGTCAAAATTTCAACTGGAACGTCCCTCGAGTTAGTATTTCTGATTCGAAAAGTGGAATTTCCCTAATTTATTAAGTATTTTCCCAAGTGTGACATCAGCATCTCCATATATGGTAGCCGAAGAGCTTTGCGCGAGTCCGCCATTGTAGTCGGACGTTGTACTCAGTGAGCTCCTTCCTTTTCTCCGTCCTCTTGTTGTGGGTGCAGACTGGCTCGTACATGCACATGCATCATCCACTGTTGCCATTTGTAATACAAAGTAGCGTATAGGTCAGTCGAAGTGGAGGCACATAAATAATGGTGCGTTTCAGTTGTAGCGGGAAGTCTGAGTTTTCGAGTTCCGAGTCGGAATTTTCAACTGGAACGTCCCTCGAGTTAGTATTTCTGATTCGAAAAGTGGAATTTGCCTAATTATTACGTTTTTCCCCAAGTGCGACATCATCATCTCCATATATGGTAGCTGAAGAGCTTTGCGCGAGTCCGACGTTGTAGTCAGTAAGCGCCTTCTTTTTCTCCGTCTTCTTGTTGTGGGGCAGACTGGCTCGTACATGCACATGCATCCGCCACTGTTGCCATTTCTAATACAAAGTAGCGTATAAGTCAGTCGAAGTGGAGGCACGTAAATAATGGTGAGTTTCAGTTGTAGCGGGAAGTCTGAGTTTTCGAGTTCCGAGTCGGAATTTTCAACTGGAACGTCCCGGACTCGAGTTAGTATTTCTGATTCGAAAAGTGGAATTTGCCTAATTTATTACGTTTTTCCCCAAGTGTGACATCAGCATCTCCATATATGGTACCTTAAGAGAGCTTTGCGCGAGTCCGACGTTGTAGTCCGACGTTGTAGTCAGTGAGCTTCTTCTTTTTCTCCGTCCTCTTGTTGTGGGGCGGACTGGCTCGTACATGCACATGCATCCGCCACTGTTGCCATTTCTAATACAAAGTAGCGTATAGGTCAGTCGAAGTGGAGGCACGTAAATAATGGTGCGTTTCAGTTGTAGCGGGAAGTCTGAGTTTTCGCATTCCGAGTCGGAATTTTCAACTGGAACGTCCCTCGAGTTAGTATTTCTGATTCGAAAAGTCAAGAGTATTTTCACCAAATTGCCTTCCGCCCGAATGCAGCTGAGATAGGCTCCAGCACCCCCCGCGACCCTCCCCCTAAAAAGGGACAAGCGGTAGAAAATGGATGGATGGATGGTTTCAAAGATGGCTGCTCTAGATGTAAACAAAGATATACGCTTCTATAATATCTGTTATTAGCGCTTCTGATTAGTTGTTCTCGCACTAAATCAGCGTCAAAATGTAAACAAACACCTATTGGTGGATCGACACCTAATATCCACTGTAATGATACCAAGTACAAGAGCGTATCTAGTCGATACTACTATGATTACATCGATATTTTTAGCATCACAAAATCTTTTTTTCGTTTTTAAAAAAATTTAAATTATGTTTATAAGGAAATATGTCCCCGGACACATGAGGACTTTGAATATGACCAACTTATGATATTGGTATCGGGTTGATACCCAAATTTGTGGTATCATCCAAAACTAATGTAAAGTATCCAAACAACAGAAGAATAAATGATTATTACATTTTAACAGAAGTGTAGATAGAACATGTTGAAAGAGAAAGTAAGCAGATATTAACAGTAAATGAACAAGTAGATTAATAATTCATTTTCTACCGCTTGTCCCTAATGATTTTGACAAAATAATAGGTAGATAAATGACACAATATGTTACTGCATATGTCAGCAGACTAATTAGGAGCCTTTGTTTGCTTACTTACTACTAAAAGACAAGTTGTCTTGTATGTTCACTATTTTATTTAAGGACAAACTTGCAATAAGAAATATATGTTTGATTTACCCTAAGATTTTTTGTTAAAATAAAGCCAATAATGCAATTTTTTCGTGGACCCTTTTATTTAGAAAAGTATCGAAAAGTACTGAGAAAAGTATCGAAATACATTTTGGCACCAATACCGCTACCAAAATATCGGTATCGGGACAACACTATAATCTACAGTAGAACACATTCAAGGCTACTATTTTGGATAAAACGAACATTACACAAACTATTTTGCCATTGTTCCATGTCTGGAGGGCTCTAATAATGTTAAAAAAGTTGATTTAGAAAATCGTACACAGGCTGTCTATGCTCTATGAAAATATTTGATTCATTATTAATCCTACAAGTATTTCTTTTATATATATATATATATATATATATATATATATATATATATATATATATATATATATATATATATATATATATATATATATATATATATATATATATATATATATATATAAAAGAAATACTTGACTTTCAGTGAATTTTAGCTATATATATATATATATATATATATATATATATATATATATATATATATATATATATATATATATATATATATATATATATATATATATAGATATAGATATAGATAAAATAAATACTTGAATTTCGGTGTTCATTTATTTACACATATACACACATAAAAGTCTGATCTACAAAATGTGCAGGCAGCATACCCCATACTTCTTCTTCTTACTCGTCGTCGCCATGTCTCTTCTTCCTTCTTCTGCTTCGTCTCTGTTATGTTTTTGGACAATACTACTTGCCGTAGTTTTGAAGCAATGCATGATGGGAATCCGGATGTTGTGTGTCAGTGTATTAACGTGCCGGCTGTAATAAACCCACGCTGAGAAATAGCTCCATGCCTGCCTACTTTATGGGTTATAGATACACCTATGGATAACGGAGACATATATAATAGTCTCCTTTTCAGGTGAGCTAGGACGCTAAAGGCAGTGCCTTTAAGGCACGCCCCCAATATTGTTGTCCGGGTGGAAATCGGGAGAAATTCAGGACAATGATTGCCCCGGGAGATTTTCGGGAGGGGCACTGAAATTCGGGAGTCTCTCGGGAGGGTTGGCAAGTACAAACCCCGTTTCCATATGAGTTGGGAAATTGTGTTAGATGTAAATATAAACGGAATACAATGATTTGCAAATCATTTTCAACCCATATTCAGTTGAATATGCTACAAAGACAACATATTTGATGTTCAAACTGATAGACTTTTTTTTTTTTTTCAAATAATCATTAACTTTAGAATTTGATGCCAGCAACACGTGCCAAAGAAGTTGGTAAAGGTGGCAATAAATACTGATAAAGTTGAGGAATGCTCATCAAACACTTATTTGGAACATCCCACAGGTGAACAGGCTAATTGGGAACAGGTGGGTGCCATGATTGGGTATAAAAGTAGATTCCTTGAAATGCTCAGTCATTCACAAACAAGGATGGGGCGAGGGTCACCACTTTGTCAACAAATGCGTAAGCAAATTGTTGAACAGTTTAAGAAAAACCTTTCTCAACCAGCTATTGCAAGGAATTTAGGGATTTCACCATCTACGGTCCGTAATATCATCAAAGGGTTCAAAGAATCTGGAGAAATCACTGCACGTAAGCAGCTAAGCCCGTGACCTTCGATCCCTCAGGCGGTACTGCATCAACAAGCGACATCAGTGTGTAAAGGATATCACCACATGGGCTCAGGAACACTTCAGAAACCCACTGTCAGTAACTACAGTTGGTCGCTACATCTGTAAGTGCAAGTTAAAACTCTCCTATGCAAGGCGAAAACCGTTTATCAACAACACCCAGAAACGCCGTCGGCTTCGCTGGGCCCGAGCTCATCTAAGATGGACTGATACAAAGTGGAAAAGTGTTCTGTGGTCTGACGAGTCCGCATTTCAAATAGTTTTTGGAAACTGTGGACGCCGTGTCCTCCGGACCAAAGAGGAAAAGAACCATCCGGATTGTTCTAGGCGCAAAGTTGAAAAGCCAGCATCTGTGATGGTATGGGGGTGTATTAGTGCCCAAGACATGGGTAACTTACACATCTGTGAAGGCACCATTAATGCTGAAAGGTACATACAGGTTTTGGAACAACATATGTTGCCATCCAAGCAACGTTACCAGGGACGCCCCTGCTTATTTCAGCAAGACAATGCCAAGCCACGTGTTACATCAACGTGGCTTCATAGTAAAAGAGTGCGGGTACTAGACTGGCCTGCCTGTAGTCCAGACCTGTCTCCCATTGAAAATGTGTGGCGCATTATGAAGCCTAAAATAGCACAACGGAGACCCCCGGACTGTTGAACAACTTAAGCTGTACATCAAGCAAGAATGGGAAAGAATTCCACCTGAGAAGCTTAAAAATGTGTCTCCTCAGTTCCCAAACCTTTACAGAGTGTTGTTAAAAGGAAAGGCCATGTAACACAGTGGTGAACATGCCCTTTCCCAACTACTTTGGCACGTGTTGCAGCCATGAAATTCTAAGTTAATTATTATTTGCAAAAAAAAAATAAAGTTTATGAGTTTGAACATCAAATATGTTGTCTTTGTAGTGCATTCAATTGAATATGGGTTGAAAATCATTGTATTCCGTTTATATTTACATCCAACACAATTTCCCAACTCATATGGAAACGGGGTTTGTATGTTTTAGGGTCCAAGGTAACTGGACATGGTCTTGCTGTGTGACGCCGTTGATCCGAAAAGGCTTCCCCAGTTCAGCAGTTGTTGCCACCCTCTGAGGAGTCGGCATCCCGCGAGCAGCGTTGCGCCGTTGAGACGTTAGCTTGTTTACGAGATTGCATTTCGGAGTCCCTCACGAGGCGGGCGGTCAGACTGGCCGGTCTCCAAAGCAGCTGCCGGACGCTTGTTTTGAAGGGCATCTCGACAACAAACGTATCCGTGACGGATCGAAAGCCGCCTCTCTGAGCGGCGGGACCTCGTGCTTCCTAATGACCGGCTGCACCAGCAGTCAGGAGTGTTTATTCAGTATCCGCACAAAAGGGAAGGAGGGTTAATGTGTTGAAAGATTTGCAGTTGTCAGAGCGTCTGCCGGATGTTTGTTATGACTCAAATGCCTTTAGCATACTTGTGGCTCCCGCAATTCGCCGTGAATGACGGATTGAATTTACCTTCCAGTGTGTGGTGAGGGCTATAAATACGCAGGTGTTTCTGTACCACCTCCCGCTCATTCACTGTTTCCTCCCATCGGGTCCCTGGCGGATGGTTGCAAACTCTCACGTGCACGCAGACTGTGGCGAGCACACCCTTAGTCCTCAGATGTCAGGAGGATGTCGTCAATGTTTAGTCCGAGGGCCTTTTTCCCCGAACGCACGTCCTTCTCTGCTGGCCTAACATAAATCATGATCATAAAATAATAAAAGTTGACTTTTTTTTGTATTTACTTTTCCTAAATACAGTCGTGGTTAAAAGTTTCTGGTACACTTGTAAAGAACATAATGTCAACAGCTCCATTTTTGTTTCATCTAACATCTCATGGACAAAGATAAGACCTTCTGGAGGAAAGTTCTGTGGTCGGATGAAACAAAAATGGAGCTGTTTGGCCACAATACCCAGCAATATGTTTGGAGGAGAAAAGGTGAGACCTTTAATCCCAGGAACACCACACCTACCGTCAAGCATGGTGGTGGTAGTATTATGCTCTGGGCCTGTTTTGCTGCCAATGGAACTGGTGCATAATACCACCACCAATATGCTTGACGGTAGGAATGGTGTTCCAGGGATTAAAGGCCTCCCCTTTTCTCCTTCAAACATATTGCTGGGTATTGTGGCCAAACAGCTAAATTTGTATTACATCTGACCACAGAACTTTCCTCCAGAAGGTCTTATCTTTGTCCATGTGATGTCAGATAAAACAAAAAAGTGAGCTGTTTGGCCACAATACCCAGCAATATGTTTGGAGGAGAAAAGGTGAGGCCTTTAATCCCAGGAACACCATGCTTACCGTCAAGCATGGTGGTGGTAGTATTATGCTCTGGGCCTGTTTTGCTGCCAATGGAACTGGTGCTCTACTGAGAGTAAATGGGACAATGAAAAAGGAGGATTATCTCCAAATTCTTCAGGACAAGCTAAAATCATCAGCCCGGAGGTTGGGTCTTGGGCGCAGTTGGGTGTTCCAACAGGACAATGACCCCAAACACACGTCAAAAGTGGTAAAGGAATGGCTAAATCATACTAGAATGAAGGTTTTAGAAAGGCCTCCCCAAAGTCCTGACTTAAACGTGTGGACAATGCTGAAGAAACAAGTCCATGTCAGAAAAGCAACACATTTAGCTGAACTGCACCAATTTTGTCAAGAGGAGTGGTCAAAAATGTAACCAGAAACTTCTGGATGGCTACCAAAAGCGCCTTATTGCAGTGAAACTTGCCAAGGGACATGTAAGCAAATATTAACATTGCTGTATGTATACTTTTGACCCAGCACATTTGCTCACATTTTCGGTAGACCCATAATACATTCATCCATCCATCCATCCATTCATTTTTCTACCGCTTGTCCCTTTTTTAAATTTATAAAAGAACCAAACTTCATGAATGTTTTTTGTGACAAACAGTTATGTGCTCCAATCACTCTATCACAAAAAAACAAAAGTTGTACAAATTATTGGAAACTCTGATCTTGCTTTTTTAACCCAGAAGAAGCAATACTAGAGGTGGGAATATTTGGCCACCTCACCATTCGATTAAAAATAGAATATTGATGCATCTTTAATTGATATATATCAGTGTTTCCCACACATTCATTTATTTGTCACGAAAGAATTCCGTCCGCCACAAATAAAATATATATATATTTTTATTTTTTATTTTTTTGTCCTGTCCAGCTTCTCAGGCAAATCATATAGTTGATGTAGATGCCCATATAGGCTGTTCAGATTTACTTTACAAAAGAGAAGTGTAGGATACTTCTCTTGTTGCCTTATTTGTATTTGACCACTACTGTTTTCTGTTTATTTGTTACTGACTGTGGCAGGACACCTCTGCCTCTGTTTCACTTTATGTTGCTGGTAAATAATATGGTTGTAGTAGTAGGCTAAAGTTAAATTATTTAGTATGCACTAATTAAAGGGGCAGAGCTTTAAGAGACATTTTAGCTTTTATATTTTATAAGATATATTTTTTTGTAAGAACCACAATTAATGAATATATTTCAGTGAATAACTTATTGTTCAAATCTGTATATAAATATATACATAAAGTGTTGTAATTATATTGTAAAATGGATGGATGGATGTTTAAAACAAAACTGTTATTATTAATTAATAAGTATACATTTTTTGAGCCTTTTTAGAGAAAATCATATCATTGTAGTAAATTATGCAAATTACTCGATGATGTCATGGTGACCACGCCCATAGCCACGCCCCCACCGCCACAGGTATCTTGGCAGTTTATGGGAAACACTGTATATTGATGCAGTTTCACATTTATTTTTGTTTCACCTTTTATCACTTGCAACTTAAAAAATAAACAGTGCATTTATAATAAGAAACAGTTAAAATAATTCCCACATTTATTACCGTATTTGTCGGACCATAGGGCGCACTGCCAATGAATGGTCTATTTTTTATCTTTTTTCATATATAAGGCGCACCGGATTATAGGGCGCATTAAAGGAGTCATATTATTATTATTTTTCTAAATGTAAAAGACTTCCTTGTGGTCTACATAACATGTAATGGTGGTTCTTTGCTCAAAATGTTGCATAGATGATGTTTTACAGATCATCTTCAAGCCGCTTTCTGACAGTCGCTTCCGGATGCGCCGTTTTGTGGGCGTGTCTTATTTACGTGGCTCACCTTCGGCATCGTCTTCTCCTCGCGTCATCTTTGTTGTGGCGGTGTAGCGTGCAAGGACGGGAGTGGAAGAAGTGTCAAAAGATGGAGCTAACTGTTTTAAGGACATTCAAACTTTACTTCAATCAATAACGGAGCAGCATCTCCTTACCTGCCGGAAATGTGTCCCGTGAAAAAACGTGTGACCGGAACTCTGTAATAACTAAAGTTCCTTGGGTGAATAATGTAAATTCACTACACCGGTATGTTTTAGCGCTTTCATGGCGAGTTTACTGACAGATATAAGTAAGAACTTTACACTACTTTATATTAGAAATGGCAACAGTGGAGGATGAATGTCACATAACAAGAAGATAGAGAAAATGTAGAAGGTTATCGGGGTTACCCACATATGTGGTCCTCTCCAAGGTTTCTCATAGTCATTCACATTGACGTCCCACTGGGGTGTGTTTTCCTTGCCCGTATGTGGGCTCAGTACAGAGGATGTCGTTGTGGCTTGTACAGCCCTTTGAGATACTTGTGATTTAGGGCTATATAAATAAACATTGATTGATTGATTGATTATCAACTACGGTGTCGACATGGACTACAAAGGCGGAGGCGCGCAATTTTTCAGGATTTATGCAGATCCCAAATACAGATCAGCAGGTACCAGAAGGTAAGAAAAGTCGCTTTTGCATAATATTGCGAAACAAAACGCCAGATAATATGTCTTACCTTATATACCCACCATAATAATACTCGTATAATGAAGCATATTAAGCGGTGTGGCTTCATAGCTTACCAAAGTCGTACTAAAACAAGACTTTACTTAAACCAATAAGGGAGCAGCATCTCCTCATCCGGAAACAACAACAAGTGTTTCCCGTGAAAAAACGTCGGACCGGAACTCTTTAATAACTAAAGTTCCTTGGGTGAATAATGTAAACTCACTACACCGGTATGTTTTAGCGCTTTCATGGCGAGTTTACTGACAGATATAAGTAAGAACTTTACACTACTTTATATTAGAAATGGCAACAGTGGAGGATGAATGTCCCATAACAAGAAGATAGACAAAAAGAAGAAGCTTATCGACTACGGTGTTGGCACGGACTACAAAGGTAGATGCACGTAATTTTTTAGGATTTATGCAGATCCCAAATACAGATCAGCAGGTACCAGAATGTAAGACAAGTTGTTTTTGCATAATATTGCGAAACAAAACGTCAGATAATGTTTTGCCTTACACACACACCATAATAATACTCGTATAATGAAGCACATCAAGTGGTGTGGCTTCATAGCTTACCAAAGTCGTACTAAAACATTCTGATAGATTTTTGAGCGCCGTGTGTAATGTTCTAGATTTTCAATGGATCATATAAAATGTTGGTGTTGTTTTCTTGAGTTATATTGACATCATAGTGCAGTCTACACATACCTCTTATGTTTGACTGCCATCTACTGGTCACACTTGATCTTGACACTTGACCTTTGATCGGTAGGTTGTGAGTTCAAACCCCCGGCCGAGTCATACCAAAGACTATAAAAATGGGACCCATTACCTCCCTGCTTGGCACTCAGCATCAAGGGTTGGAATTGGGGGTTAAATCACCAAAAACGATTCCCCGGGCGCGGCCACCGCTGCTGGCCACTGCTCCCCTCACCTCCCAGGGGGTGATCAAGGGTGTTGGGTCAAAATAATTTCGCCACACCTGGTGTGTGTGTGTGTGACAATCATTGGTACTTTAACTTTAACTTAACACTTATCATTACACCATGCACCAAATAACATTGCTTCGAGGTCGGTAAGCAAAACCAGAATTATTCCGTACATTAGGCGCGAGAAAAAAAATATTATATTATAGTCCGGAAAATACGGTAATCAGGACTTTGTTGTCCATCGCTGTGCTCATGTTTTCTGAACCCACATCCGTTCCATATTCGGATGTACGGAAACAAGTAGGAACATATCTGATATATACGGTATTCAGAGGATTTGAAAAATTCAGGATTGTACTGTTCACATTGACATAAAAATTAAAAAAAATCAGATACAGATCCCTCCTGTACTTGTAAAGCATCTGTTCAGTATTTTAACATAAAAGTGTTTGATTGTGAGTCATTAAAAGCCACAAAATGCAACAGGTCCATCAGACCCACAAACGCTGGCTGAGTAACAACAACATGAACGTTGCACGGAAAATTTGAAATTTCTCTGCCAGTTTCTGCATCCCACAGGGATTCTTCTTTTGTGTTTCTGCACCTGCAGTTCCCACACAAGGTTGCAACATTGTTTGTCAACACTGTCTGCTCTTCTTTTCTCGCACATTTGACCCTCTGATGTTCTGTGTACCTACACTCTGTCCTCCTCCTGTCTAAGCCTGCTGTGTGTGTGTGTGTGTGTGTGTGTGTGTGTGTGTGTGTGTGTGTGTGTGTGTGTGTGTGTGTGTGTGTGTGTGTGTGTGTGTGTGTGTGTGTGTGTGTGTGTGTGTGTGTGTGTGTGTGTGTGTGTGTGTGTGTGTGTGTGTGTGTGTGTGTGTGTGTGTGTGTGTGTGGACCCGGACATCTTATATGTAATAGAAATGTGTAGGGGGGTATGGTGTGTAGTCATTAAATATGTATTCTGATATATATTCTTCACAGAAAATTAGCCAAAGACAGTGAGTCTCAGTTTGAAAAATGTATTCATCGTATCATTTTGGGGGAGGTAGGTTTTTTGGGTTGGTGCACTGGTTGTAAGTGTATCTTGTGTTTTTTATGTTGGTTTAATTTAAAAAAATAAAACATTTAAAAAATAAACACATTACTGTCTGAGCAACTAAGATGTTCAATTGTGTACATTAAGAGCTGTGCTCTCTTAGAACAGAGTGATCGCTCTATGTACGAGACAGGGTTGTTATGGTGCGTTCAAGGACCGCTCAACAGAGTGGGACATCACGCCTGCCAGAAATAATAAATGATAAAATATTTTATTTAGTACAAATTTTTTATGTAAATAACTATTTAACTGCTACAGTACAAGCCAATATTGAAAACAATAAAAGCTTAAAGGCCTACTGAAATGACATTTTCTTATTTAAACGGGGATAGCAGATCCATTCTATGTGTCATACTTGATCATTTCACGATATTGCCATATTTTTGCTGAAAGGATTTAGTAGAGAACATCGACGATAAAGTTCGCAACTTTTGGTCGCTGATAAAAAAAAAGCCTTGCCTGTACCGGAAGTAGCGTGACGTCGCAGGTTGAAGGGCTCCTCACATTTCCCCATTGTTTACACCAGCAGCGAGAGCGATTCGGACTGAGAAAGCGACGATTACCCCATTAATTCGAGCCAGGATGAAAGATTTGTGGATGAGGAACGTGAGAGTGAAGGATTAGAGTGCAGTGCAGGACGTATCTTTTTTCGCTCTGACCGTAAATTAGGTACAAGGGTTCATTGGATTCCTCACTTTCTCC
>NC_084741.1:14701870-14719370 GCF_033978785.1 Entelurus aequoreus
CAGATAGGGAAGATGCTGTGAGAGCCGGGGGTGACCTGATATTCAGCTGGGAATGACTACAACAGTAAATAAACACAAGACATATATATACTCTATTAGCCACAACACAACCAGGCTTATATTTAATATGCCACAAATTAATCCTGCATAAAAACACCTAGGAGTTTGTTATGCTAGCTCCTAGCTACTAGCTCGAGCTAGTTATAGCTCGAGCGGGTTATATGGACGGGATCCCGTCCATAAAACCCGCCAATACAATTCAAACACCTGCACAACACACACACTCACTCAGCCCAAAGGACCGTTCACCTAACCCAGGGGTCGGCAACCCAAAATGTTGAAAGAGCCACATTGGACCAAAAATACAAAAACAAATCTGTCTGGAGCCGCAACAAATTAGAAGCCATAATACAAACAGATAGTGTGTCATGAGATATACATTGAATTAAGAGGACTTAAAGGAAACTAAATGAGCTCAAATATAGCTACAAATGAGGCATAATGATGCAATATGTACATATAGCTAGCCTAAATAGCATGTTAGCATCGATTAGCTTGCAGTCATGCAGTGACCAAATATGTCCGATTAGCACTCCACACAAGTCAATAACATGAACAAAACTCACCTTTGTGCACTCATGCACAACGTTAAAAGTTTGGCGGACAAAATGAGACAGAAAAAGAAGTGGCATAAAACACGTCCTAGAAAGTCGGAGAAAGTTATACATTGTAAACAAACTAAGGTGAGTTCAAGGACCGCCAAAATTAGGAGGACAAAACGGCGCTCGCCAAATACTGGAATCAGTGAAGCATGTTTAATATAAACAGTGTGCTTTATAACAATTAGGGAGGTTTGTGTCATGTTTGTCCTCCTACAGTAACCATATTAAAACAAAAAATATATATTTTTCCCCCTCATCTTTTTCCATTTTTCATACATTTTTGAAAAAGCTTCAGAGAGCCACTAGGGCGGCGCTAAAGAGCCGCATGCGGCTCTAGAGCCGCGGGTTGCCGACCCCTGACCTAACCCAAGGTTCATAAAGCTTATATACTTAACCAAAGTTACGTACGTGACACGCACGTACGGGCAAGCGATCAAATGTTTGGAAGCGCGCGGGTGGGACCTGATATTCAGCTGTGAATGACTACAACAGTAAATAAACACAAGACATATATATACTCTATTAGCCACAACACAACCAGGCTTATATTTAATATGCCACAAATTAATCCCGCATAACAGTTTGTTATGCTAGCTCCTAGCTCCTAGCTACTAGCTCGAGCTAGTTATAGCAAGCGTTTAAATGTTTGGAAGCGCACTCACGAAATCGCGTCTGTGTATCCAAATCAAAGTCCTCCTGGTAAGAGTCTCTGTTGTCCGAGTTCTTCGATCTTGACTGCATCTTTCGGGAATGTAAACAAAGAAGCGCCGGCTGTGTACGTGTTGCTGCTGACTTCCCTCACAAAATAGACGCTTCGCACCGACAACTTTCTTCTTTGCTTGCTCAGCTTCTTTCTCCATAATGCAATGAACAAATTGCAACAGATTCACCAACACAGATGTCCAGAATACTGTGGAATAATGAGATGAAAACAGAGCTATTTCGTATTGACTTCAATGGTGTCCGAATACTTCCGTTTCAACGATTGACGTCACGCGCATACGTCATCATACCCAGACGTTTTTAAGCGGAAGTGTGGCGGGAAATTTAAAATTGCACTTTATAAGTTAACCCGGCCGTATTGGCATGTGTTGCAATGTTAAGATTTCATCATTGATATATAAACTATCAGACTGCGTGGTCGGTAGTAGTGGCTTTCAGTAGGCCTTTAAAGGACCTAAGCTTCCTCAGGAAAAATGGTCTGCTCATGCCCTTCTTGTAAACAGCTTTGCTGTTGTTCTTCCAGTCCAGTCTGCTGTTCAAGTGGACTCCCAGGTACTTGTACTGCCCCACTACTGCCACCTCCCAGGCCCTGGATTTTGATGGGCTCCACAGGGGTCATTTTTTTCTTGAAGTCGATGACTTTATACCAACTCCCTGCGTCGAGAAGTCTTAAATTGTCTGTCTGGTCGGACTTGCAGTATGTGACAACATCATTTGTCACGGAGTGAAAATTGGTCAATATTGATCTGTTCAAAGGAACATCAGTCACAGCCGAGGCAGTTACTCACCTCTACAAAATCCTCAGTCTTTCTCACTCCTGTTTGGATCCCGTGAGGTAATGTAGTACCTCGGTTTTCGGGCGCTCAACTAGGACTGGGCGATGTGGCTGAAAACTGTATCACAATATAAGTTTTTTATATCGGCCAATATCAATAATTGTTGATATTTTTTATGACCTATGGAAAATATGGGCCGTAATAAATGTTAACATTTTTACTTCAAATGTAACCAGTAAACACTTAAAAATAACCTCTTTAAGGTAAAAAATTTAAAATTAGTGTGTAAGAAATGCCTACAAATTTTTTACAAAATGTGTGAAAATGTACACTTAGAGAAAGCTGAGAAGTACGTACAGGTTTAGTGCCACAAAGTTATGTTTTGCAGTAATTATTTATTAAATATAATTATTCTTTAAAAAACAGCACTTTTGTTATATTTTGTTATTTATTTTAATTGTACAGTCCTGCACTTTTAGTTCCTACTTGTTTCCATACATCCGAATATGGAATGGACGTGGGTTCAGAAAAGATGAGCACAGCAATGGACAACAAAGTCCTAATTCCCGGACTATAAGGCGCACTTAAAATCCTTTTTTTTCTCTCAAAACTCGCCTTATAACCCAGTGGGCCTAATGTACGGGATAATTCTGGTTTTGCTTACCGACCTCGAAGCAATTTTATTTGGTACATGGTGTAATGATAAGTGTGACCAGTAGATGGCAGTCAAACATAAGAGATACCTGTAGACATGCAATATGATGGCAATATGACTCAAGTAAACAACACCAACATTTTTTATGTTCCATTGAAAATATAGAACATTACACACGGCGCTCAAAAATCTATCAAAATGTTTTAGTACGACTTTGGTAAGCTATGAAGCCACACCGCTTGATGTGCTTCAACATAGGAGTATTATTATGGTGTGTGTATAAGGTAAGACATATTACCTGGCGTTTTGTTTCGCAATATTATGCAAAAGCTACTTTTCTTACCTTCTGGTACCTGCTGATCTGTATTTGGGATCTGCATAAGTCTTGATTGCGCGCATCCGCCTTTGTAGTCCGTTGCGACCGCGTAGTCGTTAAGCTTCTTCTTTTTCTCTATCTTCTTGTTACGGGACAGTCATCCTCCTCTGTTGCCATTTCTAATATAAAGTAGTGTAAAGTTTTTACTTATATCTGACAGTAAACTCGCCATGAAAGCGCTAAAACATACCGGTGTAGTGACTTTACATTATTCACCCAAGGAACTTTAGTCATTAGAGAGTTCCGGAGATGCTGCTCCGTTATTGATTGAAGTAAAGTCTGAATTTCATTAAAACTGTTAGCGCCATCTTTTGACACTTCTTCCACTCCCGTCCTTGCATGCTACACCGCTACAACAAAGATGACGGGGAGAAGACGCCACCGAAGGTGAGACACGTAAATAAGACCGCCCACAAAACGGCGCATCCGGAAGAGACTGTCAGAAAGCGGCTTGAAGATGATCCGTAAAACATCATCTATGCAACATTTTGACCAAAGAACCACCATTACATGTTATGTAGACCACAAGGAAGTCTTTTACATTTAGAAAAATAATAATAATATGACTCCTTTTATATAATCCGGTGCGCCTTTATATGAAAAAAGATAGAAAGTTGACCATTCATCGGCAGTGCGCTTTATAATCCGGTGCGCCCTATGGTCCGGAAAATACGGTACTATTGTACTTTTAAGTTGGGTTGCATGATAAATATCGGACACATAATTATCTAATACAATGTTTTTCAACCACTGTGTGTGTGCCTTGAGATACAGTCTGGTGTGTCGTGTTGGTTTATACGACCACCCTCTGTGTGACCTGTATGGCTGTTGACCAAGTATGCTTGCATTCACTTGTGTGTGTGAAAAGCCGTAGATATTATGTGACTGGGCTGGCACGCAAAGGCAGTGCCTTTAAGGTTAATTGGCGCTCTGTACTTCTCCCTACGTCCGTGTACCACTCCCTACAGCGGCGTTTTAAAAAGTCATACATTTTACTTTTTGAAACCGATACAGATAATTTCCGATATTACATTTTAAAGCATTTATCGGCCGATAATATCGGTAGTCCGCTATTATCGGACATCTCTACACACAACCTCATAGAACTGGTAATTATTTTTTTTGTTTGTTTGTATGTTTTTTTTGTCATAAAAAAATACAATCATGTGTGCTGACGGACTGCATCCCTGCAGACTGTATCGATCTACACTACCGTTCAAAAGTTTGGGGTCACATTGAAATGTCCTTATTTTTGAAGGAAAAGCACTGTACTTTTCAATGAAGATCACTTTAAATTAGTCTTAACTTTAAAGAAATACACTCTATACATTGCTAATGTGGTAAATGACTATTCTAGCTGCAAATGTCTGGTTTTTGGTGCAATATCTACATAGGTGTATAGAGGCCCATTTCCAGCAACTATCACTCCAGTGTTCTAATGGTACAATGTGTTTGATCATTGGCTCAGAAGGCTAATTGATGATTAGAAAACCCTTGTGTAATCATGTTCACACATCTGAAAACGGTTTAGCTCGTTACAGAAGCTACAAAACTGACCTTCCTTTGAGCAGATTGAGTTTCTGGAGCATCACAGTTGTGGGGTCAATTAAACGCTCAAAATGGCCAGAAAAAGAGAACTTTCATCTGAAACTCGACAGTCTATTCTTGTTCTTAGAAATGAAGGCTATTCCACAAAATTGTTTGGGTGACCCCAAACTTTTGAACGGTAGTGTATATATATATATATAATGTAGGAACCAGAAATATTAATAACAGAAAGAAACAACCCTTTTGTGTGAATGAGTGTGAATGGGGGAGGGAGGTTTTTTGGGTTGGTGCACTAATTGTAAGTGTATCTTGTGTTTTTATGTTGATTTAATAAAAAAAAAAAATATATATATATTTCTGGTGCTGCCCAGTACCAATCGATCCCGGTGGTTGGGGACCACCGGGTTAGGGTGAGCAAATCAAGCGCTCCTTCCTGCATGTAAACAAAGGTGGCGTGGGACCGCGTCACTCTTTCAGAGGAAGACATTGTGTGTGCTATTTGCAGCAAAATGTTCTGGCAACACTCCGCCAGGAAAGGAAGCTAACATCAAACCTTATCAGCTGGCTTGGAACGCCAGCGTCCTCCACAAGGTCGCTAAAAGCTGACCCAAAGCCAGCTGCAAACACAGGTTGAATTTGAATTAAAAGATAAATAAGTTTGACTTGGAAAATATATATATACCTGTATATATATGTCTTAATTAGATTATCCCCCCAAAAAATAAAATAAAATAAAATAGTGCTCAATACCGTGGTAAAGCGTAATATGTATGTGTGGGAAAAATATCACAAAATGAAATAGTCTTGTGATTTTTTCCCCACACATATATATATATATATATATATATATATATATATATATATATATATATATATATATATATATATATATATATATATATATATATATATATATATATATATATATATATATATATATATATATATATATATATATGTATATATATATATATATATATGTATATATATATATATATATGTATATATATATATATATATATATATATATATGTATATATATATATATATATATGTATATATGTATATATATATATGTATGTATATATATATATATATATATATATATATATGTATGTATATATATATATATATATATATATATATATATATATATACATACACATATATATATACATATATATATATATATACACATATATATATACTTATATATATATATATATATATATATATATATATATATATATATATATATATATATATATATATATATATATATATGCATTTTTACAGCATTTATATTTATACACAAATGTTTAATTTGATTCAAAAATGTGCAGAGTTTCAGGAGATCAAGTCAAGTGTTGAAATGTTTTTTTTTTTCTCGCGGCGAGTTTGAATCAGATAGGAACCGACTAAATCATTGTTGTTCATCAAAGTTGCGTAGGAGGAAGTTGTCTATATTTAGCGCCGCAACATCTTGTCGTGTGATCTTTTGTTTTGTAATCTTACTCGACCTATTTTCATAACGGGCGTCATGACGTCTGTGGTTGGCGTGAAGTTGCCATGCAGGCAATGAGGGGACACGCGGTGAATAGCGTGTGCAATCTATGAGGTTGTGTGTGGAGATGTTATCGGCCGATAAATGCTTTAAAATGTAATATCGGAAATTATCGGTATCGGTTTCAAAAAGTAAAATTTATGACTTTTTAAAACGCACGTAGGGAGAAGTACAGAGCGCCAATAAACCTTAAAGGCACTGCCTTTGCGTGCCGGCCCAATCACGTAATATCTACGGCTTATCACACACACAAGTGAATGCAATGCATACTTGGTCAACAGCCATACAGGTCACACTGAGGGTGACCGTATAAACAACTTTAACACTGTTACAAATATGCGCCACACTGTGAACCCACACCAAACAAGAACGACAAACACATTTCAGGAGAACATCCGCACCGTAACACAACATAAACACAACAGAACAAATATAACCCCTTGCAGCACTAACTCTTCCGGGACGCTACAATATACACCCCCCGCCCACCTCAACCTCCTCATGCTCTCTCAGGGAGAACATGTCCCAAATTCCAAGCTGCTGTTTTCAATCAATCAATCAATCAATCAATGTTTATTTATATAGCCCTAAATCACAAGTGTCTCAAAGGGCTGTACAAGCCACAACGACATCCTCGGTACAGAGCCCACATACGGGCAAGGAAAACTCACCCCAGTGGGACGTCAATGTGAATGACTATGAGAAACCTTGGAGAGGACCGCATATGTGGGTAACCCCCCCCCCCCTCTAGGGGAGACCGAAAGCAATGGATGTCGAGTGGGTCTGACATAATATTGTGAAAGTCCAACACATCAGCGAAAGTCCAGTCCATGGTGGGGCCAGCAGGAACCATCCCGAGCGGAGACGGGTCAGCAGCGTAGAGATGTCCTCATCCGATGAACAGGCTAGCGGTCCACCCCGGAGCAGAGTAGAAAAGAAAAGAAAAGAAACGGCAGATCAACTGGTCTAAAAAGGGAGTCTATTTAAAGGCTAGAGTATACAAATTAGTTTTAAGATGGGACTTAAATGCTTCTACTGAGGTAGCATCTCTAACTTTTACCGGGAGGGCATTCCATAGTATTGGAGCCCGAATAGAAAACGCTCTATAGCCCGCAGACTTTTTTTGGGCTCTGGGAATCACTAATAAGCCGGAGTTCTTTGAACGCAGATTTCTTGCCGGGACATATGGTACAATACAATCGGCAAGATAGGCAGGAGCTTGACCGTGTAGTATTTTATACGTAAGTAGTAAAACCTTAAAGTCGCATCTTAGGTGCACAGGAAGCCAGTGCAAGTGAGCCAGTATAGGCGTAATATGATCAAACTTTCTTGTTTTTGTCAAAAGTCTAGCAGCCGCATTTTGTACCATCTGTAATCTTTTAATGCTAGACATAGGGAGGCCCGAAAACAAAACGTTACAGTAATCAAGACAAGATGTAACGAACGCATGGATAATGATCTCAGCATCGCTTGTGGACAAAATGGAACGAATTTTAGCGATATTACGGAGATGAAAGAAGGCCGTTTTAGTAACACTCTTAATGTGTGACTCAAACAAGAGAGTTGGGTCGAAGATAATACCCAGATTCTTTACAAAGTCGCCTTGTTTAATTGTTTGGTTGTCAAATGTTAAGGTGGTATTATTAAATAGATGTCGGTGTTGAGCAGGACCGATAATCAGCATTTCCGTTTTCTTAGCGTTGAGTTGCAAAAAGTTAGCGGACATCCATTGTTTAATTTCATTAAGACACGCCTCCAGCTGACTACAATCCGGCGTGTTGGTCAGCTTTAGGGGCATGTAGAGTTGGGTGTCATCAGCATAACAGTGAAAGCTAACACCGTATTTGCGTATGATGTCACCCAGCGGCAGCATGTAAATACTAAAGAGTGCAGGGCCAAGAACCGAACCCTGGGGAACTCCGCACGTTACCTTAACATAGTCCGAGGTCACATTGTTATGGGAGACACACTGCATCCTGTCAGTAAGATAAGAGTTAAACCAAGACAAGGCTAAGTCTGACATCCCAATACGCGTTTTGATACGCTCTAATAAAATATTATGATCAACAGTATCGAAAGCGGCGCTAAGATCAAGAAGCAGCATTTGTGACTTCAATAATAAATATGGCAGTGCCATGTTGGCACTTTTTTGCCATAACTTGAGTTGATTTATTTTGGAAAACCTTGTTACATTGTTTAATGCATCCAGCGGGGCATCACAACAAAATTAGGCATAATAATGTGTTAATTCCACGACTGTATATATCGGTATCGGTAATTAAGAGTTGGACAATATCGGAATATCGGATATCGGCAAAAATAGCCATTATCGGACATCTCTAGTTGTGTGCACTGTGATTTATACTAAGACTACGTGTGCAATTTAAAAAGTGGCGCAGACCTCCTTGTGTAAGTCAGGATTTTGCGTGTGCTATATGGAGGATCACACTCTTATTTACTGCACATTCATGTTATCGTCATTATCCTGCCTGCTACCTTTTCAAAACATGCAGGAGACATGTACCACTTTTTATGGGCATTTTTAGAAGCAGTCTACAACGGAACTTTTTTTTTTTTTTAATTTTAAACAACGAATGTCATTTAAAAACAATAAATGACATCAAAAACGCATCAATTGAATGTTTTACTCAGCTCTTTAAATGTAGCATCTACAAAACCCCCCAAACCAGTGAAGTTGGCACGTTGTGTTTATCAACAACACCCAGAAACGCCGCCGGCTTCGCTGGGCCCGAGCTCATCTAAGATGGACTGATGCAAAGCGGAAAAGTGCTCTGTGGTCTGACGTGTCCACATTTCAAATTGTTTTTGGAAACTGTGGACGTGGTGTCCTCCGGAACAAAGAGGAAAAGAACCCTCCGGATTGTTCTAGGCGCAAAGTGTAAAAGCCAGCATGTGTGATGGTATGGGGGTGTATTAGTGCCCAAGGCATGGGTAACTTACACATCTGTGAAGGCACCATTAATGCTGAAAGGTACATACAGCTTTTGGACGCCCCTGCTTATTTCAGCAAGACAATGCGAAGAACCTTTATTTCTGATGTTGACACAGACAAATAGGACGAAGGACTATATTTATAATTAATCAATTATTATATTTGCATTTTCCCCACAAATTATTGTGGCCGTTTTGATGCTCAGCATAGATTTTGCATACTAATGAGGACAGACGCAAAATGGATTGCACGCCTCATTCCATTTTGCACACGTTTAGTAGATCAGGTTTGCGTGTGCTATCAGGTTTTAGCACACGCAAACCTTTCTTAAATCAGGCCCTTCATGTTTTTCCTCAACACACCGGGACACTTAGCTTTTGGGGGTGCAGCGTCTTGTCACAGGGGGGGGGTCTGCTTTGGAACAGTTTGCATGCAGAAACTAGAAAATGCAACTTTTGAGAGAAATTGCGTATGAATGCTGAACTGAGCACGCCAGCCAGACAGCATTAAATCACAAAGTGCACGTCTTTTTGGGCTGCAAAATGAGCGAAAAAAAGACAAGAAAATTTAGCGTGTTAAAATTTGACATGCGTGAAATAAAATATGCGACTCTGAGGCGTATACAAGCAAAATGAGTTTAAATGTGTTAGCCAGTATGGGAACTTTTCGGAATGTTGTCCATCACTTAAAGGCCTACTGAAAGCCACTACTACCGACCACGCAGTCTGATAGTTTATATATCAATGATGAAATCTTAACATTGCAACACATGCCAATACGGCCGGGTTAACTTATAAAGTGCAATTTTAAATTTCCCGCTAAACTTCCAGGTGAAAACGCCTTTGGATGATGACATATGCGCGTGACGTAGCCAGTGAAACAGAAGTATTGGTACCTCATTGAATCCAATACAAAATAGCTCTGTTTTCATCTCATAATTCCACAGTATTCTGGACATCTGTGTTGGTGAATCTTTTGCAATTTGTTTAATGAACAATGAAGACTGCAAAGAAGAAAGCTGTAGGTGGGATCGGTGTATTAGCGGCAGACTACAGCAACACAACCAGGAGGACAGAGATGGATAGCAGACGCGCTAGCCGCCGAACTCACCTTAACTTCCTCCGTCTCGCCGACCGCATCTATGATCGGGTGAAGTCCTTTGTCGCTCCGTCGATCGCTGGAACGCAGGTGAGCACGGGTGTTGATGAGCAGATGAGGGCTGGCTGGCGTAGGTGGATAGCTAATGTTTTTAGCATAGCTCTGTGAGGTCCCGTTACTAAGTTAGCTTCAATGGCGTCGTTAGCAACAGCATTGTTAACCTTCGCCAGGCTGGAAAGCATTAACCGTGTATTTACATGTACATGGTTGAATAGTATTGTTGATCTTCTGTCTATCCTTCCAGTCAGGGATTTATTTAGTTTGTTTCTATCTGCAGTTAAGCCCGATGCTATCACGTTAGCTCCGTAGCTAAAGTGTTTCGTCGATGTATTGTCGTGGAGATAAAAGTCACTGTGAATGTCCATTTCGCGTTCTCGACTCTCATTTTCAAGAGGATATAGTATCCGAGGTGGTTTAAAATACAAATCCATGATCCACAATAGAAAAAGGAGAAAGTGTGGAATCCAATGAACCCTTGTACCTAAGTTACGGTCAGAGCGAAAAAAGATATGTCTTGCACTGCATTCTAGTCCGTCACTCTAACGTTCCTCATCCACGAATCTTTGATCCTAGCTCAAATTAATGGGGTAATCGTCGCTTTCTCGGTCCGAATAGCTCCAGCTGCATTGTAAACAATAGGAAAATGTGAGGAGCTGTTCAATTGACTACGTCACGCTACTTCCGGTAGGGGCAAGGCTTTTTTTAATCAGATACCAAAAGTTGCGATCTTTATCGTCGTTGTTCTCTACTAAATCCTTTCAGCAAAAATATGGCAATATTGCAAAATGATCAAGTATGACACATAGAATGGATCTGCTATCCCCGTTTAAATAAAAAAAAATTCATTTCAGTGGGCCTTTAAAATCCTTATGTAAGACAAGAACTAGAGTGGCAAAGGGGTGGAAAGTGTCCGGTAAATTTCCGGAAACTTTTCGGAAATTTACCGCAGGAAGTTAAGCTCGGGAAGTTTGGAAATTTCCGAAGATTGTAAAACACTAATGCAATGCCACACACAGATATAAATAGTCGGCTAAACAACTGGAGTAGTCTTTAAAAATATTTTACTGATGGACAAATGAATAGAAATAGGCTCGATGAATAAATGAACACTCAGTCAGCAATCCTACATTCTTGTATGACAACAGAATGGCTCGCAGAACAGAAGGCAGAGGAAACTACACGTTTTGATTTAGTATATGCCAGTTGAACTTTACAGATCACAAAAAAAGGTCATTTCGGATCGCTAACGTTGTTAGCATAAATTAATGGGATTTAACATAGAGAAAATTAGCATCACGGCTAACGGAGAAATATTTCCGGTTCATTATGAGACTGTGGTGGTACATAAACATATTGGCCCCAAAATCATTTAACAAGTACAGGAACGGCTAGCTAGCTTGAGTGGAAGTTTCCTGGAGTAGTCCACAGTCATACAGTAACAATTACACCTCTATTAAACTTAAATACCATAGATCAAATATATTTAACCCCAGTAATATCATCAAAACTTACCTGACTGGATAAAGTCCTTGGGCTCAAATACTAGTGTGGCCTGTAGTGTGAAGCATGCTGGGAATTATATGTGCATGTGAGGGAGGAATGCACAGTGCAGGGTTGAAATTCAACTGAATTTGCATTAAATCAGGTTGTTTTAGCTAATAATCATGCTGCAAGATCTAGCATGTTGCATTCAATGTTTATTCCCATTCATTTCTCATATATTCGCGTTAATTCCCATTGAAAGTTTCCAACTTTAAATATATTCCTGGAATTTTGCAACCCTAACACACATATATTTTCTTATTTTATGCATTCTAACTCGTAAATAAACTTTAGTAGAAGTCGGCTAACAAGGGAGACAACGGAAGTGGCTCTATTCCGCCTATAAAGCGCTCTAAAAACATTCAAAAACCCCCACCAATATTTTATTTACATGCTGTAAGTATATATGTAATGTAGTAACATTCATAATAACATGTCATATTTACGTGTTTCGCTCATTTTAAGCAAAAGGCGGTGCATTAATTTCACAGACGCAACACAACAACACTACTAATCATGGCAGACTTCATGCGAGACAACAAAGACTACTTTGGGATAAATGATGATCCAGAAACGTATATTTTTGAGGCTGAATATAAGGAGGATGATCTACAAGTTTTAGAAGCTGTGTGCTAAACAGATGTAGCTTTAGTGAAACACTAAGCATCGTGAGGCAGTATTGCTAGGTGCTAAACACAATATACCAACATAATAAAACAATCACTTACTGTACAACGTCTGAAGCATCACAACTTTACCCTTCAACAACAACAACAACACTACTACTAATCATGGCAGACTTCATGAGAGACAACAAAGACTACTTTGGGACAAATGATGATCCAGAAACGTATATTTTTGAGGCTGAACATAAGGAGGATGATCTACAAGTTTTAGAAGCTTTGTGCTAAACAGATGCGGCTTTAGTGAAACACAAAGCCTCGTGTGGCAGTATTGCTAGGTGCTAAACACGATATACCAACATAATAAAACAATCACTTACTATACAAGGTCTGCTCTCACCGGGATAAAGACTGATTGGGAATTTGGGATGTTTATATCTTCCCGTTTAAATGAAGAATTGATTATAATCATCATAGACTGGACTCTCACTATTATGTTAGATCCACTATGGACTGGACTCTCACTATTATGTTAGATCCACAATGGACTGGACTCTCTCACTATTATGTTAGATCCACTATGGACTGGACTCTCACAATATCATGTTAGATCCACTATGGACTGGACTCTCACACTATTATGTTAGATCCACTATGGACTGGACTCTCACACTATTATGTTAGATCCACTATGGACTGGACTCTCACACTATTATGTTAGATCCACTATGGACTGGACTCTCACACTATTATGTTAGATCCACTATGGACTGGACTCTCACACTATTATGTTAGATCCACTATGGACTGGACTCTCACAATATTATGTTAGATCCACTATGGACTGGACTCTCACACTATTATGTTAGATCCACTATAGACTGGACTCTCACAATATTATGTTAGATCCACTATGGACTGGACTCTCACACTATTATGTTAGATCCACTATGGACTGGACTTTCACTATTATGTTAGATCCACTATGGACTGGACTCTCACTATTATGTTAGATCCACTATGGACTGGACTCTCACACTATTATGTTAGATCCACTATGGACTGGACTCTCACACTATTATGTTAGATCCACTATGGACTGGACTCTCACTATTATGTTAGATCCACTATGGACTGGACTTTCACAATATTATGCTAGACCCACTCGACGTCCATTGCATCCGGTCTCCCCTAGGGGGTCACCCACATATGCGGTCCTCTCCAAGGTTTCTCATAGTCATTCACATTGACATCCCACTGGGTTGTGAGTTTTTCCTTGCCCTTATGTGGGCTCTGAACCGAGGATGTCGTTGTGGCTTGTGCAGCCCTTTGAGACACTTGTGATTTAGGGCTATATAAATAAACATTGATTGATTTATGGTTGAACCATCATGAATAGTAAAAAAAAATTCAGTTTTTTCTTGCCATCTCCGGAATTAAGTTGGATGTCAAACTTGACCAACTTCTCGGTTTATGTCCACAACCTTCTACTATCCAGGTGCGAGGCATGATTTATGATCTAGAATTAACTTTCACCAACTCGGAGGCGGTGCAGCAGCTCCCCGGCTCAATATGTCAAAATAGCAGCATACACTAAAAAATAGACGGTCTGCGTTAGCGCTTGTAATAACAATATCGCTAATACTTGGTTAATATTCAAGTCACGAGATTCAAATGGAGTTTTGTTGGCAGTTTTTGGAATATTCTTAGAGGGTTTTATGGGCGCAATAGACTACTGGCGTTAGCCGCCTCCTACTTGCCGTATTTTACGATTTAGAATGCATGTAAAAAATGCAATACATGTGTTTTTGTCTTAGATAGGATATTTGGCTTCAAATTCAAAATGTAAAAAGGTTAAAAAGTAGAAGAGAAATTGTGACAAACTCAGTCGGCGTCGACTCCCTGCAGACCGTGGCCGCGTGTGGAAGGTGGAGGCACGCCGTCGTCGGCGCCGACTGGTGTTGACCTCACGGGTAAAATGTTAAACTCCCACTCTGACCCTCGCCGCTTCTCCACCCACACGACTGCGAGAGGAGGTTGAAGCGGCAACAGATGTCACGGATAATGATGCGATGCAACGTTCTCCGACTGCTCTTTTACGCACTAATCTGTGTGGCAGGCGGCTTCCAGGCAATGACCCCGGCGTGCCCCTCGCAAGTTTATTGCACTTGTAGTATTTTTTTGCCTTGATGTCATTTCAAAATCACTTGTTTCGGTGCGGTTACCATTTGGTGGACGTACAAAATGTCCAGGGTTTCCCGTACATTCACTTTGTAAAGGGGCCGTACTAGAGATGTCCGATAATGGCTTTTTTGCCGATATTCCGATATTGTCCAACTCTTAATTACCGATTCCGATATCAATCGATACCGACATATACGGTCGTGGAATTAACACATTATTATGCCTAATTTTGTTGTGATGCCCCGCTTGATGCATTAAACAATGTAACAAGGTTTTTCAAAATAAATCAACTCAAGTTATGAAAAAAAAAATGCCGTATTTATTATTGAAGTCACAAAGAGCTTTTTTTTTTTTTAACATGCCTCAAAACAGCGGCTTGGAATTTGGGACATGCTCTCCCTGAGAGAGCATGAGAAGGTTGAGGTGGGCGGGGGGTGTACATTGTAGCGTCCCGGAAGAGTTAGTGCTGCAAGGGGTTCTGGGTATTTGTTCTGTTGTGTTTATGTCGTGTTACGGTGCGGATGTTCTCCCGAAATGTGTTTGTCATTCTTGTTTGGTGTGGGTTCACAGTGTGGCGCATATTTGTAACAGTGTTAAAGTTGTTTATACGGCCACCCTCAGTGTGACCTGTATGGCTGTTGACCAAGTATGGTTTGCATTCACTTGTGTGTGAAGGCAGTGCCTTTAAGGTTTATTGGCGCTCTGTACTTCTCCCTACGTCCGTGTACACAGCGGCGTTTTAAAAAGTCATTAATTTTACTTTTTGAAACCGATACCGATAATTTCCGATATTACATTTTAAAGCATTTATCGGCCGATAATATCGGCAGTCCGATATTATCGGACATCTCTAATAATTACCGTGTTTTCCGGACCATAGCTTGATAGCTTGCGTTTTCTTCCTGATCGTGGCAGTGACAAAACTGTGCCATGCACTTTATACATACGAGCAATTGTCTGCACAGTTGCTCTTGGGACCTTAAGCTGCTTTGAAATTGCTCCAAGTGACTTTCCTGACTTGTTCAAGTCAATGATAACATTTTTTCATATCGGTGCTGAGTTACATCTGACATCTCTATTTGTGTGAATGCTCCACTGATGAGAGTATTTGGTGAACATCGTTTTTTCCTACTAATTTTGGCGGTTCTTGAACTCACCGTAGTGTGGACTGTGACTCAACAGTTTGTTGACATGTCAAATCTTCCACTCCTTCTTTGTCTCATTTTGTCCACCAAACGTTTTATGCTGTGCGTGAATGCACAACGGTGCGCTTTGTTGACGTTATGACTGTTGACCAAGTATGCTTGCATTCACTTGTGTGTGTGAAAAGCCGTAGATATCATGTGACTGGGCCGGCACACAAAGGCAGTGCCTTTAAGGTTTATAGGCGCTCTGTACTTCTCCCTACGTCCGTGTACACAGCGGCGTTTTAAAAATACTTTTTGAAAACCGATACCGATAATTTCCGATATCACATTTTAAAGCATTTATCGGACGATAATATCGGCAGTCCGATACTATCGGACATCTCTCGGCCGTACATTTAAGACTGCCACAAGTGTCAATAAACAAGATTGTTCACCTCTATTTACCTATCTGCCAAACTAGACCCCAACATTCGAAAAAAACAGACTAAAATATGTAAATTAGGGTTGAAAACTGTGTTTTACATTGGTCGGTATCGATAGGTCTGGACTACAGGCAGGCCAGTCTAGTACCCGCACTCTTTAACTATGAAGCTGCGCTGTTGTAACACGTGGCTTGGCATTGTCTTGCTGAAATAAGCAGGGGCGTCCATGGATGGCAACACATGTTGCTCCAAAACCTGTATGTACCTTTCAGCATTAATGGTGCCTTCACAGATGTGTAAGTTACCCATGTCTTGGGCACTAATACACCCCCATACCATCACACATGCTGACTTTTGAACTTTGCGCCTAGAACAATCCGGAGGGTTCTTTTCCTCTTTGGTCCGGAGGACACGACGTCCACAGTTTCCAAAAACAATTTGAAATGTGGACTCGTCAGACCACAGAACACTTTTACACTTTGCATCAGTCCATCTTAGATGAGCTCGGGCCCCTGGGTGTTGTTGATAAATGGCTTTCGCGTTGCATAGTAGAGTTTTAACTTGCACTCGCAGATGTAGCGACCAACTGTAGTTACTGACAGTGGTTTTCTGAAGTGTTCCTGAGCAACACGTGGTGATATCCTTTACACACTGATGTCGCTTTTTGATGCAGTACCGCCTGAATCATTGTAGTATCGACTTGATACGCTCCTGTACTTGGTATCATTACAGTGGATGTTCGGTGTAGATCCACCCATGGCATTTGTTTACATTCAGTGAAGCATGTTTAGCTATTCCTGGTCCTGCAGGGATGATACTTGTAGGAAACATACTTTATTTGTCGCCATGGAGACCAGGATTAGTGATTTAGAAGTAGCTAAAACACTGCAGACTGCGGCTGGACTTTAGCCGCTAGCTAGCAAGACATGTCATAAAGCACCTCTTCCTGAGGGTGTTTCAGTGTTACGTCACCTTTCTCGTTAGTTTGTAGGTCAAAATGTGTCCGTTCTCCCTTTTCTGTCTACACACTGTGTCGGCTTGTAAGTACTCTGTGATTGTGCGCTGCCGAAGATGCTCCTCTGCTCGTAAACCAGCAATGGCACGACGTGACGATGACGGGAGGCCAGGGGGATGGGGGGGACCGGTACTGTAATGTTGTTGTTCGG
>NC_084741.1:14721870-14734370 GCF_033978785.1 Entelurus aequoreus
GGGAGCACTTTTAAAACCGAAAACATTTTTGACATAATTTTTGGGGCCACCCTAAAAATGAGTTGGAATTTCACAAGAAAAAGGTCACAATTTCACAAGAAAAACTTGGAATTTTGGCGGCATTATGATAAAAGTCGTCATTTTACTCAACGCAAGTCAAAATTTTACAAGAAAAACCGAACATGTGTGCAATATTTTGATAAAAGATGGAATTTTACTCAATAACAGTCGCAATTTTACAAGAAAAAGCTTGTAAATTTTTGAAAAGAGTCACAATTTTATAACAAAACTTTGAAATGTTGGCAATATTGGAATTTTACTTGGCAAAATTATGACGAAAGTCATAGTTTCACTCAAAAAAATGTCATTATTTTACAAGAACAACAAAAAAAAAGTCAGAATTTTATGACATGTCATCATTTTGCGTTAAAAAGTAATGATTTTACATCAAAAAGTGATAATTTTACTAGAAAATATTGCAATATTATAGAAACAGAAAGAATATGAGAAATTGTTCCCAATTTTACACATTGTGAGAAAAAGACTACTTTTAGTAAAAAAAATGTTGTTTTGTTTGTAATTGGTTTTTAATCTTCATTTACTTCAAGTTATTACAGTAAGTCTCTATATACAAATTTATTTATTCTTTTTAAATGAATTTTTCCAAAAGGGGAGCATTTCAATTTCTTACACACACTTGTGATTTCATATGTTGACTATAGGGGGAGCACTTTTAAAACCAAAATGTTTTTTGACACACAGTCAATTTGAACATTTTTTCAAACCACCCTAAAAATGAGTTGGAATTTCACAAGAAAAAGGTCACAATTTCACAAGAAAAACATAGAATTTTGGCGGTATTATGATAAAAGTCGTCATTTTACTCAACGCAAGTCAAAATTTTACAAGAAAACTGAACATTTGTGCAATATTATGATAAAAGTTGGAATTTTACTCAGTAACAGTTGCAATTTTACAAGAAAAAGCTTGTGAATTTATGAAAAGAGTCACAATTTTATAAGAAAACTTTGACATTTTGGCAATATCATAATAATAATTGGAATTTTACTCTGCAAAATTATGACGAAAGTCATAGTTTTTCACTGAAAAAAATTTCACTATTTTACAAGAACAACAAAATAAATTGGGCAATATTGTGATAAAAGACAGAATTTTATGTGACAAATGTCACCAAGTAATGAGTTTACATAAAAAAGTAATAATTTTACGAGAAAATATTGCAATATTATAGAAACAGAAAGAATATGAGAAATTGTTCCCAATTTTATAAGAAAGAAGGCGACACATTGTGAGAAAAAGACTACTTTTAGTTATTAATTTTTTTGTTGAATGTTTTGTTTATAATTGGTTTTTAATCTTCATTATTTACTTCAAGTTATTACAGTTTGGCTCTATATACATATGTATTTTTATTTTTTTAATATTACTTTTGGCCAAAGGGGGAGCATTTCAATTTCTTACACTCACTTGTTATTTCATATGTTGACCAGAGGGGGAGCACTTAAAAATTTTAACACACACTTGTTATTTCATATGTTGACCAAAGGCAGAGCACTTTTAAAACCGACACACAGTCAATTTTTGAAATTGACTGCTTGTCAAAATTTTTGGGACCACCCTAATTTTGACAGATGTCACCACCAGGGGGTGCCAATGAGATCTCTATTTTTTGTTTTTTTTGTAATGTGCTAAAGGCCGAAGACAAAGGAGTCAGGGACCACAGATGGTCCCTGTGCCGCACTTTGGGCAACCCAGCTGTACAATCTAACTACTAATGGCCACCATAGTCTTAGTAGCGTAGTGTATTTGTTCATCCTATGGTCACATATGTGACGCGGGTTGTCTGACGTCAGCACCGGAAGTCGTCAAATCTGCTGTCCACCTACCGGATTTTTCCGGGGATGAACAGGGAAGTCCTTCTTTAGCTACCGTCTTGTTTTATCATATATCGCTGCCTTTGCACCTGTCAATGTTTGCTTTTGTATGCACAGTAAATCAAGAAAAACGTCCTGACTTTGGAGCAATGTTCACGGACTCTAGTACTTGGCTCTCTATTAGATGCAATGGTTTTCCGTACTGGCACCATGATTTATGTCCTAACTTGTACTTTCCCTTGTTGATGTCTTAAGAAGTGTAGAAATACAAGAACCCCCCCCCCCCACACACACACACACACACACACCTTGTTATCATTTGCTTTAAACATGTCAGCGACACGTCTCCGCAGCGTGTCATTTGAAGACATCTGGAAGAATGTGCAACACATTAGGAACTCCTACTCTCTTCTTCCCCAAGAGCGCACTAATGATGTGATCCAGGTAGAATTCATTATCCTCCTCTGAACTCTCCTATTAAATCTGTGCCAGGGAGGGGAAAGAAAAAAAAATGCAATGATTTGAAGAGGGGGTTTCATTTTTTTATATATTTTTTTTATTTTATTTTATTTATTTATTTTTAGAACACGTAGAGCAGAGTTTTATAAGAGTTGCAGACGGTTTCCACATCCTTCTGGAGATGTTCTTGCCGCCGTTTTTTAATATTATTTTTTAAACTAAACAATTATGACACTCTCCGGCGGTGCATAATTCATGTGCAACTGCTTGGTTACGTGCGAGTGGCGGCCGCACAAACAGGAAGTCTCATGACAGATTAGCGAGACGTCTTTGTTTCCCCCACAATGAACGCGAGCAGGTAGGGAGGGAATGCAAACAATGTGGGAGAGCTGGTGTGACGCCGTCCTGTGCACACACACACAGTCACAGTCTGCCCGCCTATATATATACACATATATATAGACTGGGTTATTTTTAATACGCGACCACAAATAGTAGGAGGAACGCCGCCCAAAACGGTCCTCGCTTGGCCGAGCGCCGCCTTCTCATTCATTCATGAGTTTGCACCGCAGACTTTCTCTCCGGTTTGAGGTGGGAAATGTTTCCCCCGACTACAAACGTCACCCTGTCGGTGTTTGGACGCCACGTACTTCCACTGAAATATGGGACTGTTTCCTGCTGGCACATGACACGAGGAAGCATTTTAGTGTGTGAATGCAATCATCTATTTATTTGGGTTCCCAAATAAACATTCAAGCCAGCATGTTTCCCGGTTACAAAAATTCCCAGATTACCCAGAAAATTTCTGGGAATTTCACCCGGTTGAAAATGGATAAACAATATACAAACCTCTCCCTATCGCTCATTTCTCGGCCGATTCGAAAAGTCCCACCCTCCACACGCTCCAATCGCCCTGGATATTCACGCAAGCAGAAAATTCCCAGATTACCCGGAACTACCAGGAATTCCCCCCATTGAAAATGAATGGGCAGTATACAAACCTCTCCGTATCCCACATTTCTCGTCCGATTCGAACCGTTCTAACATCTACACACTCCACTCTTTCTGCACATGCAAGCCAGCATGTTTCCCGGTTACGAAGATTCCCTGATTACCAGGAATTGCCCTCCGTTGAAAATGAGTGGGTAATATACAAAGTAAACCTCTCCATATCCCACACTCACCCTGGATATTCAAGCAAGATAAAAAATTCCCAGATTACCCGGAACTACCAGGAATTGCCCCATTGAAAATGAATGGGCAATATACATCTATCCATCCATTTTCTACCGCTTGTCCCTAAACCTACAAACATTGCCAGATTACCCAGAATTTCTGAATGGGCAATATACAAACCTCTCCATATTCCACATTTCTCGTCAGATTCGAACCGTTTTAACATCCACACACTCCACTCTTCCTGCATATTCAAGCCATTATGTTTCCCAGTTCCCAAAATTTCCAGATTACCCAGATTTTCTGGGAATTTCACCCGATTTAAAATGAATAGGCAATATACAAACCTCTCCATATCGCACATTTCTCGGCCGATTCGAACCGTTCCACCCTCCACACACTCGACTCACCCTGGATATTCAAGCAAGCTGAAAATTCCCAGATTACCCAGAATTACCAGGAATTCCCCCCTTTGAAAATGAATGGGCAATATACAAAACTCTCCATATTCCACATTTCTCGTCCGGTTCGAACCGTCCTAACATGCACACACTCCCCTCTTCCTGCACATTCAAACCAGCATGTTTCCTGGTTACAAAAATTCCCAGATTACCCAGGAAATTCAGGGAATTTCACCCGATTGAAAATGGATAGGCAACATACAAATCTCTCCCTATCGCACATTTCTCGACCGATTCAAACCGTTCCACTCTCCACACACTCCACTCTTCCTGCACATTCAAGCCATTATGTTTCCCGGTTCCCAAAATTCCCAGATTACCGGGAATTTCTGGGAATTTCCCTCCGTTGGAAATGAATGGGCAATATACAAACCTCTCCATATCCCACATTTCTCGTCCGATTCGAACCGTCCTAACATCTACACACTCCACTCTTTCTGCACATGCAAGCCAGCATGTTTCCCGGTTAGGAAAATTCCCTGATTACCCGGAATTACCAGGAATTGCCCTCCATTGAAAATGAGTGGGCAATATACAAAGTAAACCTCGCCATATCCCACATTTCTTGTCCGATTCAAACCGTTCCACTCTCCACACACTCCACTCACCCCGAATATTCAAGCAAGATGAAAATTCCCAAATTACCCGGAACTACCAGGAATTTCCCCCATTGAAAAGGAATGGGCAGTATACAAACCTCTCCATATTCCACATTTCTCATCCGATTTGAACCGTCCTAACATCCACACACTCCACTCTTCCTGCACATTCAAGCCAGCATGTTTCCTGGTTACAAAAATTCCTAAATTACCCAGAAAATTCTGGGAATTTTAACCGATTGAAAATGGGTAGGCAATATACAGACCTTTCCCTATCGCACATTTCTCGGCCAATTCGAACCGTTCCACTCTCCACACACTCCACTCACCCTGGATATTCAAGCAAACTGAAAATTCCCAGATTACCCGGAACTACCAGGAATTTCCCCCATTGAAAAAGAATGGGCAATATACAAACCTCTCCATATTTCACATTTTTCATCCGATTCGAATAGTTCTAACATCCACACACTCCCCTCTTCCTGCACATTCAAGCCAGCATGTTTCCCAGTTCCCAAAATTCCCAGATTACCGGGAATTTCTGGGAATTTCCCTCCGTTGGAAATTAATGGGCAATATACAAACCTCTCCATATCCCACATTTCTCGTCCGATTCGAACCGTCCTAACATCTACACACTCCACTCTTCCTGCACATGCAAGCCAACATGTTTCCCGGTTACGAAAATTCCCTGCTTACCCGGAATTACCAGGAATTGCCCTCCATTGAAAAGGAATGGGCAGTATACAAACCTCTCCATATTCCACATTTCTCATCCGATTCGAACCGTCCTAACATCTACACACTCCACTCTTTCTGCACATTCAAGCCAGCATGTGTACCGGTACCGAAAATCCCCTGATTACCCGTAATTACCAGGAATCGCCCTTCATTGAAAATGAATGGGAAATATACATCCATTAATCCATCAATTTTCTACTGCTTGTCCCTAAACCTACAAACATTGCCAGATTACCCAGAATTTCTGGGAAGTTTCCCCCCACTGAAAATGAATACAAACCTCTCCATATTCCACATTTCTCGTCCGATTCGAACCGTCCTAACATCTACACACTCCACTCTTCCTGCACATGCAAGCCAGCATGTTTACCGGTTACAAAAATTCCCTGATTACCCGGAACTACCAGGAATTTCCCTCATTGAAAAGGAATGGGCAGTATACAAACCTCTCAATATCCCACATTTCTCGTCCGACTCGAACCGTCCTAACATCTACACACTCCACTCTTTCTGCACATGCAAGCCAGCATGTTTCCCGGTTACGAAAATTCCCTGATTACCCGGAATTACCAGTAATTGCCCTCCATTGAAAATGAATGGGCAATATACAAAGTAAACATCTCCATATTCCACATTTCTCGTCCGATTCGAACCGTCCTAACATCTACACACTCCACTCTTTCTGCACATTCAAGCCAGCATGTTTCCCGGTACCGAAAATTCCTTGATTACCCGTAATTACCAGGAATCGCCCTTCATTGAAAATGAATGGGAAATATACATCCATTAATCCATCAATTTTCTACCGCTTGTCCCTAAACCTACAAACATTGCCAGATTACCCAGAATTTCTGGGAATTTTCCCCCCACTGAAAATTAATACAAACCTCTCCATATTCCACATTTCTCGTCCGATTCGAACCGTCCTAACATCCACACACTCCACTCTTCCTGCACATGCAAGCCAGCATGTTTACCGGTTACAAAAATTCCCTGATTACCCGGAACTACCAGGAATTTCCCTCATTGAAAAGGAATGGGCAGTATACAAACCTCTCAATATCCCACATTTCTCGTCCGATTCGAACCGTCCTAACATCTACACACTCCACTCTTCCTGCACATGCAAGCCAGCATGTTTCCCGGTTACGAAAATTCCCAGATTACCCGGAATTACCAGTAATTGCCCTCCATTGAAAATGAATGGGCAATATACAAAGTAAACCTCTCCATATTCCACATTTCTCGTCCGATTCGAACCGTCCTAACATCCACACACTCCACTCTTTCTGCACATTCAAGCCAGCATGTTTCCCGGTACCGAAAATCCCCTGATTACCCGTAATTACCAGGAATCACCCTTCATTGAAAATGAATGGGAAATATACATCCATTAATCCATCAATTTTTTACTGCTTGTCCCTAAACCTACAAACATTGCCAGATTACCCAGAATTTCTGGGAAGTTTCCCCCCCACTGAAAATGAATACAAACCTCTCCATATTCCACATTTCTCGTCCGATTCCAACCGTCCTAACATCTACACACTCCACTCTTCCTGCACATGCAAGCCAGCATGTTTACCGGTTACAAAAATTCCCTGATTACCCGGAACTACCAGGAATTTCCCTCATTGAAAAGGAATGGGCAGTATACAAACCTCTCAAAATCCCACATTTCTCGTCCGATTCGAACCGTCCTAACATCTACACACTCCACTCTTCCTGCCCATGCAAGCCAGCATGTTTCCCGGTTACGAAAATCCCCTGATTACCCGTAATTACCAGGAATCACCCTTCATTGAAAATGAATGGGAAATATACATCCATTAATCCATCAATTTTCTACTGCTTGTCCCTAAACCTACAAACATTGCCAGATTACCCAGAATTTCTGGGAAGTTTCCCCCCACTGAAAATGAATACAAACCTCTCCATATTCCACATTTCTCGTCCGATTCGAACCGTCCTAACATCTACACACTCCACTCTTCCTGCACATGCAAGCCAGCATGTTTACCGGTTACAACAATTCCCTGATTACCCGGAACTACCAGGAATTTCCCTCATTGAAAAGGAATGGGCAGTATACAAACCTCTCAATATCCCACATTTCTCGTCCGATTCGAACCGTCCTAACATCTACACACTCCACTCTTCCTGCACATGCAAGCCAGCATGTTTCCCGGTTACGAAAATTCCCTGATTACCCGGAATTACCAGTAATTGCCCTCCATTGAAAATGAATGGGCAATATCACAAAGTAAACCTCTCCATATTCCACATTTCTCGTCCGATTCGAACCGTCCTAACATCTACACACTCCACTCTTTCTGCACATTCAAGCCAGCATGTTTCCCGGTACCGAAAATTCCTTGATTACCCGTAATTACCAGGAATTGCCCTTCATTGAAAATTAATGGGAAATATACATCCATTAATCCATCAATTTTCTACCGCTTGTCCCTAAACCTACAAACATTGCCAGATTACCCAGAATTTCTGGGAATTTCACCCCCACTGAAAATGAATACAAACCTCTCCATATTCCACATTTCTCGTCCGATTCGAACCGTCCTAACATCTACACACTCCACTCTTTCTGCACATTCAAGCCAGCATGTTTCCCGGTACCGAAAATTCCTTGATTACCCGTAATTACCAGGAATTGCCCTTCATTGAAAATTAATGGGAAATATACATCCATTAATCCATCAATTTTCTACCGCTTGTCCCTAAACCTACAAACATTGCCAGATTACCCAGAATTTCTGGGAATTTCACCCCCACTGAAAATGAATACAAACCTCTCCATATTCCACATTTCTCGTCCGATTCCAGCCGTTCCAACATCCAAACGCTCCCCTCACCCTCGCCATTCGAGCATTTTGGGTCCGCCCCCGCGTTATCGCCGGCTTGCGCTCATATCTTCACCGGAATGGCATGGATTGCGGTTATTCTGTGTGTTTTGAGAGAATAAAAACAAAACACGCGACCCAAAAGACAAACACGGCTGCTGTCAGCACGACGGCGGGTCGCGGTCGGCGTGCCAGGCAGCCCCGACCGGGCAGCCGGTTGCCGTGGGCGACCAGCAGATCAGTGATGTGGCGGTGATGCCTCTAATGAAGCTGACACGGCACAGCCTCCGTGCTCGCGGGCCGCTGAGGGCCTCCTGCTCTGCATGTAGCAACACAACCCCCTGCCTCGTTTCAGCTCCACGTGCCACCGATTTGATGGCGCCTCGGATGCATCGCCGCATCATTTATTCTCTCGTTGTTTATGCGGGGTCAAGGCAGAGACGGTGTTTGTAGTAGCTAAAGTGGGTCACGGTCTACAAACAACGCCCCCCCCTCCCATCGCCGTTTTGAGCGTCGCTCTCGTTCTGATGAATGCTTTTGTGTTTTCCAGGAGCTGGCCAGCTGAGGTGAAGGGGAGGGCAGTCGGATGTTTCTGTCCTGGAGGACCATGATCTGAGGACCACCTTCGTGCTCGACTCCCGTCAACCCTCTCTTCTTTCCACACGCCGCCGGGGCCACAGTCAGCCTCGCCCGCCGTCTCCTGGGGGGAAAAAAAAAAAAAAGCCAGCCCTGACGTGTGCAGAGAGGGCAAGCGGGTGTTTAAAGAAATAACAGCCTCGTTCGCCTGTGACCCCTGACCTCGCACGCACCCCTCCCCGACCCCCGGCCCTCCCACCGCAGCAGCAGCACCATGGGGAGGAAAAAGATTCAGATTCAGAGGATCACCGATGAACGCAACAGACAGGTTAGACGCACACAAGCTGATATCAGTGGCATGATATCGATCGTGGCCCCCAAATATGAGTGCTTTTGTTTTAGGGGTCGGCGACCCAAAATGTCGAAAGAGCCATATTGGACCAAAATACGACAAATAAATCTGTCTGAAAAGCCTTATATAAGTGTTATAATGAAGGTAACACATGATGTAAGTGTCTATATTAGCTATATTAGCCTACTATCAAAATGACTTTAAAAGTCTTATATTAGTGTTATAATGAAGGCAACACATGATGTAAGTGTCTATATTAGCTATATTAGCCTACTATCAAAATGACTTTAAAAGTCTTATATAAGTGTCTATATTAGCCTACTATCAAAATGACTTTAAAAGTCTTATATTAGTGTTATAATGAAGGCAACACATGATGTGTCTATATTAACTCTATTAACCTACTATCAAAATGACTTTAAAAGTCTTATATAAGTGTTTTAATGAAGGCAACACATGATGTAAGTGTTTATATTAGCTGTATTAGCCTACTATCAAAATTACTTTAAAAGCCTTATATAAGTGTTATAATGAAGGCAACACATGATGTAAGTGTCTATATTAGCTATATTTGCCTACTATCAAAATGACTTTAAAAGTCTTATATAAGTGTCTATATTAGCTATATTAGCCTACTATCAAAATGACTTTAAAAGTCTTATATTAGTGTTATAATGAAGGCAACACATGATGTAAGTGTCTATATTAGCTATATTAGCTTACTATCAAAATGACTTTAAAAGTCTTATATAAGTGTCTATATTAGCTATATTAGCCTACTATCAAAATGACTTTAAAAGTATTATATTATTGTTATAATGAAGGCAACACATGATGTAAGTGTCTATATTAACTATATTAACCTACTATCAAAATGACTTTAAAAGTCTTATATAAGTGTTATAATGAAGGCAACACCTGATGTAAGTGTCTATATTAGCTATATTAGCCTACTATCAAAATTACTTTAAAGCCTTATATAAGTGTTATAATGAAGGCAACACATGATGTAAGTGTCTATATTAGCTATATTTGCCGACTATCAAAATGACTTTAAAAGTCTTATATAAGTGTTATAATGAAGGCAACACATGATGCAAGTGTCTATATTAGCCTACTATCAAAATGACTTTAAAAGTCTTATATTAGTGTTATAATGAAGGCAACACATGATGTAAGTGTCTATATTAGCTGTAATAGCCTACTACCAAAATGACTTCAAAAGTCTTATATTAGTGTTATAATGACGGCAACACATGATGCAAGTGTCTATACAAGCCTACTATCAAAATGACTTTAAAAGTCTTATATAAGTGTTATAATGAAGACAACACATGATGTAAGTGTCTATATTAGCTATATTAGCCTACTATCAAAATGACTTTAAAAGTCTTGTATACGTGTTATAATGAAGGCAACACTGATGTAAGTGTCTATATTAACTGTAATAGCCTACTGTCAAAATGACTTTAAAAGTCTTATATAAGTGTTATAATGAAGGCAACACATGATGCAAGTGTCTATATTAGCCTACTATCAGAATTACTTTAAAAGTCTTAAATAAGTGCTATAACGAAGGCAACACATGATGTAAGTGTCTATATTAGCTATAATAGCCTACTATTAAAATTACTTTAGAAGTCTTATATAAGTGTTATAATGAAGGCAACACATGATGTGTCTATATTAGCTAAAATAGCCTACTATCAAAATGACTTTAAAAGTCTTATATAAGTGTTATAATGAAGGCAACACATGATGCAAGTGTCTATATTAGCCTACTATCAAAATGACTTTAAAAGTCTTATATAAGTGTTATAATGAAGGCAACACATGATGTAAGTGTCCTATATTAGCTGTAATAGCCTACTACCAAAATGACTTCAAAAGTCTTATATTAGTGTTATAATGAAGACAACACATGATGTAAGTGTCTATATTAGCTATATTAGCCTACTATCAAAATGACTTTAAAAGTCTTGTATAAGTGTTATAATGAAGGCAACACTGATGTAAGTGTCTATATTAGCTGTAATAGCCTACTATCAAACGACTTCAAAAGTCTTATATTAGTGTTATAATGAAGGCAACACATGATGCAAGTGTCTATAGTAGCTGTAAAAGCCTACTATCAAAATGACTTCAAAAGTCTTATTAGTGTTATAATGACGGCAACACATGATGCAAGTGTCTATATTAGCCTACTATCAGAATGACTTTAAAAGTCTTAAATAAGTGCTATAACGAAGGCAACACATGATGTAAGTGTCTATATTAGCTATAATAGCCTACTATCAAAATTACTTTAGAAGTCTTATATAAGTGTTATAATGAAGGCAACACATGATGTAAGTGTCTATATTAGCTAAAATAGCCTATCAAAATGACTTTAAAAGTCTTATATTATATATGCACACATACACTCATGCACATAATCACGTTTCATCAAACATATATTAACGTTTGTTGCCCTAGGGTAAACTGGTATAACACATGGCACACTGACAAAGCTTAACCTATTGTTACTATAACAATCTACAAGGTTAAGGTTGCTTCTCTTTCTTCCCCTCCATTTTTCTGCATTCTTTCGTATCTCAGTTATCATTACGTATATGTATTGTTGCATTTGAACAATTGTATTGTTGATAATAAAGGTAAAGTACTGGTATTGTTTATTATCAATAGCACTATTTCTATTGGTATTCATATTGCTCCATTTTTAGTGTAATAATGCTCATTGTCATTTCTGTATTTTTATTTTTATTTTCGCTAACTGCTTATTTGCTATTACTTTAAAAAAAAAAAAAAAAAAAAAAAAAAAAAAAAAAGTCTTATATAAGTGTTATAATGAAGGCAACACATGATGTAAGTGTCTATATTAGCTGTAATAGCCTACTATCAAAATGACTTCAAAAGTCTTATATAAGTGTTATAATGAAGGCAACACATGATGCAAGTGTCTATATTAGCCTACTATCAAAATTACTTTAAAAGCCTTATTTAAGTTTTATAATGAAGGCAACACATGATGTAAGTGTCTATATTAGTTATATTAGCCTACTATCAAAATGACCCCCCCCCCCCGACCCCGCCCAGCTCAACCTCCTCATGCTCTCTCAGGGAGAGCATGTCCCAAATTCCAAGCTGCTGTTTGAGGCATGTTTAAAAAAATAATGCACTTTGTGACTTCAATAATAAATATGGCAGTGCCATGTTGGCATTTTTTTCCCATAACTTGAATTGATTTATTTTGGAAAACCTTGTTAGATTGTTTAATGCATCCAGCGGGGCATCACAACAAAATGAGGCATAATAATGTGTTAATTCCACGACTGTATGTATCGGTATCGGTTGATATCGGAATCGGTCATTAAGAATTGGAC
>NC_084741.1:14741870-14749370 GCF_033978785.1 Entelurus aequoreus
AGACAAGGAACATTCTCCGATCTTAAAGGAGACGCCGGCGTGGAGGAGTGACTTGAAAAGGAGAGTGGCTTTCATGTTTTCCTGCACGGTTCAAGTCGACTTCTTTCATTAGCGACGGCGTCGTCGGCGTCGGGTGCAAACATTTGGAACGCGCTTTGCCGCGTGTTGCCGCGGCTAATGAAGAGCGAAGCGTCTGAAAGGAAATCAAAGGTGTTTTGGAGAACACGCAGCACCGTCACCCTCCCACATGTTGATTTGGGAGATGCTGCCATCGGCTGCGCAAAATAAAGCACGTGGGCCCCGGCTGGAAGGGTGACAGTATCTCGCACAGCACATTTCTTCTCCTCCTTTCTTCTCCCTTTCAGCGCAGCCGGCGCTTTTAGATTTGAGCCAATGTTGACGTGTCGGAAAGGCAAACATCGTGCGGCGATGCTTTGGCCAAATGATGTTTTTTTTTACACCAACTCGTCAGCGCTGATCACAAAAATGGAGGTGGTGGAGACCGCTTAGAGCAGGGGTGTCCAAGCCTTTTGACTCGGGGGCCGCATTGGGCTAAAGAAATTGGGCCGGGGGCCGACCTCATGTAAATTAACAATATACATATAAATGTGTACATATTACATTCATATAATGGATATAAAAATGATAATAACCTGATATTCCGATATTGTCTAACTCTTAATTACCGATTCCGATATCAACCGATACCGATATACCTGTATAACAGGGGTGTCCAAAGTGCGGCCCAGGGGTAATTTTTTAATGGCCCCACGGCACATTCTAAAAATGCCATTAAAAAAAATAAAAAACATAAAAAGTTGTATAAAAGAGCAAACAGGTGAAATGTAACATGATGTAAGTGTTATTTACAGCTAGAATTCACCAACTCGAGTATTTCATATACAGTATATTTCATATATATATATATATATATATATATATATATATATATATATATATATATATATATATATATATATATACATATATATATATATATATATATATATGTATATATATATATATATATATATATATATATATATATATATATATATATATATATATATATATATATATATATGTATGAAATACTTGACTCTTGACTCTAGCTATATATATATATATATATATTTTATTTACATAGAAAAAAAAAATAATACTTGAGTTTCAGTGTTCCGTTGGCTATCCATTAGATGGCAGTATTGTCCTGTTTAACTTCTCCGTTCATTGGGCAGGCAAGCTGTTTATATTGTGGGAAAGCGGACGTGAGAACAGGCTGTCCCCACTCAGACTCAGGTCCGCATTGAGCTGGAGGGGGCGTGGCCTCCAGCTCCGGCTGAATACCGGGAGTTTGTCGGGAGAAAATCTCTGCCGGGAGGTTGTCGGGAGAGGCGCTGAATACCGGGATTCTCCCGCTAAAAACGGAAGGGTTGGCAATTATGGATTAATTTTTAACAGTTTTGGTCCCACTAAATAATTTTAGTGGGACGGTTTTTTTTTTTAAGTGTCATTGCTCAAAAAATAATAATAAATTCAAATCAATGTTGTTATGAGTTATGTTATGAGCTCCAATTATTGTATAATCTGAAATGTTCCACTTTAAAATGTTATTGAGGGAAAATATTGCATATTTTGTGTTTTTTCATTAAAAAAAAAGGGTTTTCTTTGACAAAAAGGGCATACAACTTAAATCTTTAAATAAAACGTTATATTGACAGATAGACCTAATGTTGATCTAGATATTTAAACTTTGAATAATAATAGTAATACTAAATAAAAATAATGACACATTTTTAATATATTTTTTTAACCTAAACCCTATGGGGTCCCCGGGATCAAGCCTGAGTGCAGGCCTAAATGTATATTTTTTATACATATATTGCATTGTTTTAATAAAAAATATCAAAATGGCCCCCGCTTGCTTTGATTTTTCGGTGTGCGGCCCTCGATGGAAAAAGTTTGGACACCCCTGCTGTATACGGTCGTGGAATTAACACATTATTATTAGGGATGTCCGATAATGGCTTTTTTGCTGATGTCCGATATTCCGATATTGTCCAACTCTTAATTACCGATACCGATATTTACAGTCGTGGAATTAACACATTATTATGCTTAATTTGGACAACCAGGTATGGTGAAGATAAGGTACTTTTTAAAAAATACAAAATAAAATAAGATAAATAAGTTAAAAACATTTTCTTGAATAAAAAAGAAAGTAAAACAATATAAAAAGAGTTCCATAGAAACTAGTAATTAATGAAAGTGAGTAAAATTAACTGTTAAAGGTTAGTACTATTAGTGGACCAGCAGCACGCACAATCATGTGTGCTTACGGACTGTATCCCTTGCAGACTGTATTGATATATATTGATATATAATGTAGGAACCAGAATATTAATAACAGAAAGAAACAACCCTTTTGTGTGAATATCGGCAGGCCGATATTATCGGCCATCTCTAATTATTATGCCTAATTTTGTTGTGATGCCCCGCTGGATGCATTAAAGCAGGGGTGTCCAAACTTTTTCCACTGAGGGCCGCACACGGAAAAAATAAAGCATGCGGGGGCCATTTTGATATTTTGCATTTTCAAACCATAACAAAATATATGGATTTTTTTTTTTTTTTAACCTTTAGGACTCCCGGGGACCATAAAGGGTCCAAGTCATTAAAGTGTTAAAAAAAAGTCATATTATTATTTTATTTATTTATTTAACGCTTACAGTAAATCTCTACAGTATATCAACTTCAGGTTGATATAAAGTAAAAAAAAACAAAAAGGTTTTATGCCTTTTCTGTCAAAGACAACTTTGTTTTTTTATAATAAAACTGAAAAATGCAGTATTTCCCCCACTGCCCAAAACATTCAGAAAGCAATGTTTGATGTGAAGTAATTAGAGTCTTAAAAAGATCAATAATGCAGGACACCGTTGATTTTAATTCATTATTATTTTTGAGTAATCACAGTGAAAAGATCAATAAAATCCCATTAAATATATTTAGGATCCAAAAGGTGCCCCACTCATAAAGTGATCCTATTTTTTTCTTTTTTTTTAAACTTTCAACACTTAAGTTACGAGATCAACTTCAGATATATCTGTCGATTTTACGTTTGAACTATTATTTTATTTGTTTTTTGCTCTTTTGTCAAAGAAAACGTTGATGTTTTTGTATGGCAACCACACAATATTTTCTGCAATATTTTCCACATAAAACATTTTAAAGTGAAATATTTGAAATAATTGGAGCCCTGAATAGGTCAATAATCCATTATAACATTTATTTTATTTTATTTTTTTGAGCAATGGCAAAAAAAAAGAAAAATAAAGATAGACAAAATAAAAAAAACAACAGCCTGCATGGCAGCTTTGTGTCAACATTGCAACTTTTTTCTAGTTAGATTTCCACTTTTTTTAATGTTTCTTTTTAATTTTTGCAATAGCATTTCCAGAATGTGTGGCGGGCCGGTAAACAATTAGCTGCGGGCCGCAAATGGCCCCCGGGCCGCACTTTGGACACCCCTGCATTAACCAATGTAACAATGTTTTCCAAAATAAATCAACTCAAGTTATGGCAAAAAAAAATGCCAACATGGCACTGCGATATTTATTATTGAAGTCACAAAGTGCTTTTATTTTTTTTAACATGCCTCATAACAGCAGCTTGGAATTTGGGACTTGAGGTGGAGGTAGCGGGGGGCGTATATTGCAGCGTTCCGGAAGAGTTAGTGCCGCAAGGGGTTCTGGGTATTTGTTCTGTTGTGTTTATGTTGTGTTACGGTGCGGATGTTCTCCCGAAATGTGTTTTGGCATTCTTGTTTGGTGTGGGTTCACAGTGTGGCGCATATTTGTAACAGTGTTAAAGTTGTTTATACGGCCACCCTCAGTGTGACCTGTATGGCTGTTGACCAAATATGCCTTGCATTCACTTGTGTGTGTGACGACACAGGAGGTCCTTCACACCGACAGCCATCAGACTGTATAATGCATATGTTCCTTCTTGACTGCACTTAAATGTAGAGTATATGTAGTATATGTAGAATATATTTATATTATTTATATATTATATATATTATTTATTCTTCTTCTTGTCTATTGTGAGCGAACTGTGGTGCTGAATTTCCCCTAGGGATCAATAAAGTACTTTCTATTATATTTCTATTCTATTCTAAAAGCCGTAGATATTATGTGATAGGGCCGGCACACAAAGGCAGTGCCTTTAAGGATTATTGGCGCTCTGTACTTCTCTCTACGTCCGTGTACACAGCGGCGTTTTAGTCATACATTTTACTTTTGAAACCGATACCGATGATTTGCGATATTACATTTTAAAGCATTTATCGCGTGAGAAAATTGTTGAACAGTTTAAGAACAACATTTCTCAAAGAGCTATTGCAAGGAATTTAGGGATTTCACCATCTACGCTCCGTAATATCATCAAAAGGTTCAAAGAATCTGGAGAAATCACTGCACGTAAGCGATGATATCACGGAGCTTCGATACCTCAGGCTGTACTGCATCAAAAAGCGACATCTGTGTGTAAAGGATATCACCACATGGGCTCAGGAACACTTCATAATAACCACTGTCAGTAACTACAGTTGGTCGCTACATCTGTAAGTGCAAGTTAAAACTCTACTATGCAAAGCGAAAGCCATTTATCAACAACACCCAGAAACGCAGCCGGCTTCGCTGGGCCCGAGCTCGTCTAAGATGGACTGATGCAAAGTGGAAAAGTGTTCTGTGGTCTGACGAGTCCACATTTCAAATTGTTTTTGGAAACTGTGAACGTTGAACAACTTAAGCTGTACATCAAGCAAGAATGGGAAAGAATTCCACCTGAGAAGCTTCAAAAATGTGTCTCCTCAGTTCCCAAACGCTTACTGAGTGTTGTTAAAAGGAAAGGCCATGTAACACAGTGGTAAAAATGCCCCTGTGACAACTTTTTTGCAATGTGTTGCTGCCATTAAATTCTATGTTAATGATTACTTGCAAAAAAAAAAGAAGTTTCTCAGTGTAAACATTAAGTATCTTGTCTTTGCAGTCTATTCCAGTGTTTTTCAACCTTTTTTGAGGCAAGGCACATTTTTGTCATAAAAAAAATCCGGAGGCACACCACCAGTAGAAAACTTAAAAAAATTAACTCCACCAAGTCGTCGTGTCTTATTTTGAGTGTGTTGGTGTCTTCCTGTGTGTAGTGCTTTAGTTCTTGTCTTGCTTATTTTGGTGGCCCTTCCTGTTTTGCCTGTGTTTTCCTGTAGTGGCTTCATGTCTTCCTTTGAGCGCTATTCCGCGCACCTGCTTTGTGTTAGCAAGCAAGGCTATTTACGTTGTTGCTATCCTTCTTTGTGTGGCCATTGTTGATTTTCATGTCACGTACGGATGTACTTTGTGGACACCGTAAGTTTTTGCTGTCGTCCAGCATTCTGTCTCTGTTTACTTTGTAGCCAGTTCAGTTTGACTTTTGTTTTGCATAGCCTTTTCCTTTCGTTCATTTTGGGTTTAAGCATTACATACCCTTTTTACCTGCACCCTGCCTCCCACTGTGGTCTGCATATCGGGATCACAACAAACCATCCTCGTCTCACCCGACACATTCCGACTTTTACAAAGCAATGCTGCCACCTACTGACATGGAGTATTACGTGGTTACCCTGCCGAGTTTTACACAGCACAGACACTAAGCAACGGCACATTATTGGCAGATTGTAATTATTGATTTGCCAAAAATATTTTTGGGATAAATTAGGTGAAGTTGCATAATTTCCCACGGCACACCAGACAATATCTCACGGCACACTATTGTGCCGCGGCACAGTGGTTGAAAAACACTGGTCTATTCAATTGAATATAAGTTGAAAAGTATTTGCAAATCATTGTATTCTGTTTTTATTTACCATTTACACAACGTGCCAACTTCACTGCTTTTGGGTTTTGTACTACTAATGTACCCTGTCCAATAATATTAAGCATTTACCTTGGAGAGCGGACTTCTACTGTATCTCTTTTCAGCTGCTTCTCCATATTTTCATGGATAAATGTCTGCCGTTTAGATACGTAAACATCTCTGGCTGGCGTTATGGACTACATCTGCTTCGGTATGGCGCAGACTAGCACTGCTTCTCTAAGTTAGCTCGCTCCACGCTCTGTCATCATTTGGACGATTCACTTCTTTAATTCGATGAATACCACCCACTTCTTCTTTCTTCCCATGCTTGGAAAAACAAACGAATTTCCCAGGAAAATAATGCTAGCAGGAAGTTGTGAAGGGAAAAAAGAGGCGGACTTGGCCCCTTGAAGTCATCGTTTCATCCATGCTGGTTGCCATGGTTGCCAAGTGTGTTGTTGTTGTTGTTGTTGGCCCAGCGAGCGAGGCCGCAAGCTAGCTACGGCGGCTCTCAGTGGTGGTTTCCTGGTCCATCTGCCGCGCCAGCACAACCCTGCCAAGACAACAGAAGACTTCGCTTCTTGTCCTCGCTTTGTGCCGTTGCCATTGGTTACGCTGCAACCGTGGTCCTGGAGCCGCCGTCACGTCCAGCTTGTTTTATCCTGGAGAAGGGAGAGATGCCACCCTGCTTTCTGAGGAAGAGGGTTTGCAGTAAGGGTGGTGTTAATTATGGGATGTTAGGAATAAAAAAGTAATATGTTTATGACTGGGCAGATAATCGGCGCCGATATTTGCCATTTCAACATGCATGGATATCAGTGGCCGATGGAATATATATGTGTGTGCGTGTGTGTGTGTGTGTGTGTGTGTGTGTGTGTGTGTGTGTGTGTGTGTGTGTGTGTGTGTGTGTGTGTGTGTGTGTGTGTGTGTGTGTGTGTGTGTGTGTGTGTGTGTGTGTGTGTGTGTGTGTGTGTGTGTGTGTGTGTGTGTGCGTGCGTGCGTGCGTATATATGTATGTGTGTGTATAAAAAATGTGTATATATATGTATGTAAATACATAAATGTCTATAAAAAATAATATATATACATATATATATACACATATATAAAATACAAAAAATAAAAAATATATACATATATGTATATATATATATATATATATATATGTATATATATATTTTATGTATATATATATTTTTTTTTACAATGACAACAGAAATACATCAGTAGATACAATATATACACATATGATACCAGTATATGATACCAGTGTTCAGTATGAAAATGAACCCCCAAAAAAGCGATAAATTGAGAGTAATATGTTTACGATATGGATCGACCAATTATCAGATGGGCAGATTATCGGCGCCGATATTTGCCATTTCAACATGTATCGATATCGGCGGCCGATATTATTATTATTATTCTTTTTCTTTTTTTTTACAACAACAACAGAAATACATCAGCAGATACAATATATAAACATATGATACCGGTATATGATACCAGTATTTAGTGTGAAAATTAGCCAAAAAATAGCGATAAGTAGAGAGTAATATGTTTACGCTATGGATCAACCAATTATCGACTGGGCAGATTATCGGTGCC
>NC_084741.1:14761870-14784370 GCF_033978785.1 Entelurus aequoreus
AATAAAATCTTCCAAGGGAGCTGCTACTCGGCCTGTCAATCAAAGTCTTGCGGCGTCCTTTGGTCCAAATCCGCTTTGACTCAACCCACCTTGTCCTCCCCCCCCCCCCCCCCCCCTCCCCCCCAGGTGACGTTCACCAAGCGGAAGTTTGGCCTGATGAAGAAGGCGTACGAGCTGAGCGTGCTGTGCGACTGCGAGATCGCCCTCATCATCTTCAACCACTCCAACAAGCTCTTCCAGTACGCCAGCACCGACATGGACAAGGTCCTCCTCAAGTACACCGAGTACAACGAGCCCCACGAGAGCCGGACCAACGCCGACATCATCGAGGTAAAAGCCTCTGTTTGATTGCCCGGAGCGCCGAAGAGAGGAAGTCGCTGGTCCTGTCCGTCTTTGTAAACGGTCCGACACGGACTATCGACATTTTGTCAAGAGATATTTTAGGGGTGTCCCGGCACAACTTTTTAACCTCAGATACGACTCCGATGCAATATCTGCGGGAATCATACACACTTGTATTGATTTGTAGTGTGGAATATTAGAAAAGGTTGGATGGAGTACATTTATTTTGCCGACCTATTTATTATTAACCCTCTCATTGGCCTATTGCAGTCATCTAGTCTGTTGCAGCTCTTAAGTTATGCTAATGAGTTGTCAAGTTGAATGATGCGGACACGTTTGTTACTGGATACTTTGTAATACGTTTCTGCCTTGGAGACTTTGTATGTGTAAGTACCCTCAAGTTTTTTGCAACACTTAAAGACCACAATAATCCATCAAGTTATGCTCTTAAATCGTCAAGTTGAATGATGCGGACACGTTTGTTACTGGTTACTTTCTAATACGTTTCTGCCTTGGAGACTTTGTATGTGTAAGTTCCCTCAAGTTTTTTGCAACACTTAAAGACCACAATAATCCATTAAGTTATGCTCATGAGTTGTCAAGTTGAATAATGCGGACACGTTTGTTACTGGATACTTTCTAATACATTTCTGCCTTGGAGACTTTGTATGTGTAAGTACCCTCAAGTTTTTTGCAACACTTAAAGACCACAATAATCCATTAAATTAAGCTCTTAAATTGTCAAGTTGAATGATGCGGACACGTTTGTTACTTGATACTTTGTAATACAATTCTGCCTTGGAGACTTTGTATGTGTAAGTACCCTCAAGTTTTTTGCAACACTTAAAGACCACAATAGTCCATTAAGTTATGCTCGTGAGTTGTCAAGTTGAATAATGCGGACACGTTTGTTACTGGATACTTTCTAATACATTTCTGCCTTGGAGACTTTGTATGTGTAAGTACCCTCAAGTTTTTTGCAACACTTAAAGACCACAATAATCCATCAAGTTATGCTCTTAAATCGTCAAGTTGAATGATGCGGACACGTTTGTTACTGGTTACTTTCTAATACGTTTCTGCCTTGGAGACTTTGTATGTGTAAGTACCCTCAAGTTTTTTGCAACACTTAAAGACCACAATAGTCCATTAAGTTATGCTCGTGAGTTGTCAAGTTGAATAATGCGGACACGTTTGTTACTGGATACTTTCTAATACATTTCTGCCTTGGAGACTTTGTATGTGTAAGTACCCTCAAGTTTTTTGCAACACTTAAAGACCACAATAATCCATTAAGTTATGCTCATGAGTTGTCAAGTTGAATAATGCGGACACGTTTGTTACTGGATACTTTCTAATTCATTTCTGCCTTGGAGACTTTGTATGTGTAAGTACCCTCAAGTTTTTTGCAACACTTAAAGACCACAATAATCCATTAAATTAAGCTCTTAAATTGTCAAGTTGAATGATGCGGACACGTTTGTTACTTGATACTTTCTAATACAATTCTGCCTTGGAGACTTTGTATGTGTAAGTACCCTCAAGTTTTTTGCAACACTTAAAGACCACAATAGTCCATTAAGTTATGCTCGTGAGTTGTCAAGTTGAATAATGCGGACACGTTTGTTACTGGATACTTTCTAATACATTTGTGCCTTGGAGACTTTGTATGTGTAAGTACCCTCAAGTTTTTTGCAACACTTAAAGACCACAATAGTCCATTAAGTTATGCTCGTGAGTTGTCAAGTTGAATAATGCGGACACGTTTGTTACTGGATACTTTCTAATACATTTCTGCCTTGGAGACTTTGTATGTGTAAGTACCCTCAAGTTTTTTTGCAACACTTAAAGACCACAATTATCCATTAAATTAAGCTCTTAGATTGTCAAGTTGAATGATGCCGACACGTTTGTTACTGGATACTTTGTAATACGTTTCTGCCTTGGAGACTTTGTATGTGTAAGTACCCTCAAGTTTTTTGCAACACTTAAAGACCACAATAACCCATTAAGTTATGCTCTTGAGTTGTCAAGTTGAATGATGCGGACACGTTTGTTACTGGATACTTTCTAATACGTTTCTGCCTTGGAGACTTTGTATGTGTAAGTACCCTCAAGTTTTTTGCAACACTTGAAGGCCACAATAGTCCATTAAGTTATGATCATGAGTTGTCAAGTTGAATGATGCGGACACGTTTGTTACTGGATACTTTCTAATACGTTTCTGCCTTGGAGACTTTGTATGTGTAAGTACCCTCAAGTTTTTTGCAACACTTAAAGCCCACAACAGTCCATTAAATTAAGCTCTTAAGTTGTCAAGTTGAATGATGCGGACACGTTTGTTACTGGATACTTTCTAATACGTTTCTGCCTTGGAGACTTTGGATGTGTAAGTACCCTCAGGTGTTTTGCAACACTTAAAGACCACAATAATCCATTAAATTAAGCTCTTAAATTGTCAAGTTGAATGATGCGGACACGTTTGTTACTGAATACTTTCTAATACGTTTCTGCCTTGGAGACTTTGTATGTGTAAGTACCCTCAAGTTTTTTGCAACACTTAAAGACCACAATAATCCGTTAAATTATGCTCATGAGTTGTCAAGTTGAATGATGCGGACACGTTTGTTACTGGATACTTTCTAATACGTTTCTGCCTTGGAGACTTTGGATGTGTAAGTACCCTCAAGTGTTTTGCAACACTTAAAGCCCACAATAGTCCATTAAGTTATGCTCGTGAGTTGTCAAGTTGAATGATGCGGACACGTTTGTTACTGGATACTTTCTAATACGTTCTGCCTTGGAAACTTTGTATGTGTAAGTACCCTCAAGTTTTTTGCAACACTTAAAGACCACAATAATCCTCTTAGTTATGCTCTTAAGTTGTCAAGTTGAATGATGCAGACACGTTTGTTACCGGATACTTTGTAATACGTTTCTGCCTTGGAGACTTTGTATGTGTAAGTACCCTCAAGTTTTTTGTAACACTTAAAGACCACAATAATCCATTAAATTATGCTCCTAAAATGTCAAGTTGAATGATGCGGACATGTTTGTTACTGGATACTTTCTAATACGTTTCTGCCTTGGAGACTTTGTATGTGTAAGTACCCTCAAGTTTTTTACAACACTTAAGGACCACAATAGTCCATTAAGTTATGCTCGTGAGTTGTCAAGTTGAATGATGCGGACACGTTTGTTACTGGATACTTTCTAATACGTTTCTGCCTTGGAGACTTTGTATGTGTAAGTACCCTCCAATTTTTTGAAACTCAAAGACCACAATAATCCATCAAGTTATGCTCTTAAATTGTCAAGTAGAATGATGCGGACACGTTTGTTACTGGATACTTTCTAATACGTTTCTGCCTTGGAGACTTTGTATGTGTAAGTACCCTCAAGTTTTTTGCAACACTTAAAGACCACAATAATCCTCTTAGTTATGCTCTTAAGTTGTCAAGTTGAATGATGCAGACACGTTTGTTACTGGATACTTTCTAATACGTTTCTGCCTTGGAGACTTTGTATGTGTAAGTACCCTCAGGTGTTTTGCAACACTTAAAGACCACAATAATCCATTAAATTAAGCTCTTAAATTGTCAAGTTGAATGATGCGGACACGTTTGTTACTGAATACTTTCTAATACGTTTCTGCCTTGGAGACTTTGTATGTGTAAGTACCCTCAAGTTTTTTGCAACACTTAAAGACCACAATAATCCATTAAATTATGCTCTTAAATTGTCAAGTTGAATGATGCGGACACGTTTGTTACTGGATACTTTCTAATACGTTTCTGCCTTGGACACTTTGTATGTGTAAGTACCCTCACGTTTTTTGCAACACTTAAAGACCACAATACTCCATTAAGTTATGCTCGTGAGTTGTCAAGTTGAATAATGCGGACACGTTTGTTACTGGATACTTTCTAATACATTTCTGCCTTGGAGACTTTGTATGTGTAAGTACCCTCAAGTTTTTTGCAACACTTAAAGACCACAATAATCCATTAAATTAAGCTCTTAAATTGTCAAGTTGAATGATGCCGACACGTTTGTTACTGGATACTTTGTAATACGTTTCTGCCTTGGAGACTTTGTATGTGTAAGTACCCTCAAGTTTTTTGCAACACTTAAAGACCACAATAATCCATTAAGTTATGCTCTTAAGTTGTCAAGTTGAATGATGCCGACACGTTTGTTACTGGATACTTTGTAATACGTTTCTGCCTTGGAGACTTTGTATGTGTAAGTACCCTCAAGTTTTTTGCAACACTTAAAGACCACAATAATCCGTTAAATTATGCTCTTAAATTGTCAAGTTGAATGATGCGGACACGTTTGTTACTGGATACTTTCTAATACGTTTCTGCCTTGGAGACTTTGGATGTGTAAGTACCCTCAAGTGTTTTGCAACACTTAAAGCCCACAATAGTCCATTAAGTTATGCTCGTGAGTTGTCAAGTTGAAGGATGCGGACAAGTTTGTTACTGGATATTTTCTATTACCTTTATGCCTTGGATACTTTGTATGTGTAAGTACCCTCAAGTGTTTTGCAACACTTAAAGACCACAATAACCCATTAAGTTATGCTCTTGAGTTGTCAAGTTGAATGATGCGGACACGTTTGTTACTGGATACTTTCTAATACGTTTCTGCCTTGGAGACTTTGTATGTGTAAGTACCCTCAAGTTTTTTGCAACACTTGAAGGCCACAATAGTCCATTAAGTTATGCTCATGAGTTGTCAAGTTGAATGATGCGGACACGTTTGTTACTGGATACTTTCTAATACGTTTCTGCCTTGGAGACTTTGTATGTGTAAGTACCCTCAAGTTTTTTGCAACACTTAAAGCCCACAACAGTCCATTAAATTAAGCTCTTAAGTTGTCAAGTTGAATGATGCGGACACGTTTGTTACTGAATACTTTCAAATACGTTTCTGCCTTGGAGACTTTGTATGTGTAAGTACCCTCAAGTTTTTTGCAACACTTAAAGACCACAATAATCCATCAAGTTATGGTCTTAAATTGTCAAGGTGAATGATGCGGACACGTTTGTTACTGGATACTTTGTAATACGTTTCTGCCTTGGAGACTTTGTATGTGTAAGTACCCTCAAGTTTTTTGCAACACTTAAAGACCACAATAATCCGTTAAATTATGCTCTTAAATTGTCAAGTTGAATGATGCGGACACGTTTGTTACTGGATACTTTCTAATACGTTTCTGCCTTGGAGACTTTGGATGTGTAAGTACCCTCAAGTGTTTTGCAACACTTAAAGCCCACAATAGTCCATTAAGTTATGCTCGTGAGTTGTCAAGTTGAATGATGCGGACACGTTTGTTACTGGATACTTTCTAATACGTTCTGCCTTGGAAACTTTGTATGTGTAAGTACCCTCAAGTTTTTTGCAACACTTAAAGACCACAATAATCCGTTAAATTATGCTCTTAAATTGTCAAGTTGAATGATGCGGACACGTTTGTTACTGGATACTTTCTAATACGTTTCTGCCTTGGAAACTTTGGATGTGTAAGTACCCTCAAGTGTTTTGCAACACTTAAAGCCCACAATAGTCCATTAAGTTATGCTCGTGAGTTGTCAAGTTGAATGATGCGGACACGTTTGTTACTGGATACTTTCTAATACGTTTCTGCCTTGGAGACTTTGTATGTATAAGTACCCTCCAGTTTTTTGAAACTCAAAGACCACAATAATCCATCAAGTTATGCTCTTAAGTTGTCAAGTAGAATGATGCGGACACGTTTGTTACTGGATACTTTGTAATACGTTTCTGCCTTGGAGACTTTGTATGTGTAAGTACCCTCAAGTTTTTTGCAACACTTAAAGACCACAATAATCTATTAAATTATGCTCTTAAATTGTCAAGTTGAATGATGCGGACACGTTTGTTACTGGATACTTTCTAGTACGTTTCTGCCTTGGAGACTTTGTATGTGTAAGTACCCTCCAGTTTTTTGCAACACTTAAAGACCACAGTAATCTATTAAGTTATGCTCTTAAGTTGTCAACTTGAATGATGCGGACACGTTTGTTACTGTATATTTTCTAATACGTTTATGCCTTGGAGACTTTGTATGTGTAAGTAATATGCAACTATAATTATTTGATACTTGTTTATATATTGACAAATGTGCTGCTTTAGACTGCAATATTGTTTGATTGCGAATGGCTAGCTGGTGTGCTATTGTGTGCTTAGCTGTTGTGTAGCTGCTACCTCCTAGTACCCTACAGCCTAGCATGTTTACCTTTTGTAACTGACTAAAATACAAGAAAAGACCAACCTTGTACAGGTGCTGCAGGGCTGATTGTATCAGAGCGCTTGTATCGGACATTTTTTTAGCTGATATCGGATCGATATCAATACCAAATCGGAGGAAAATGGTTGGTATGACAACACTGACCTATTTATTATTAACCCTCTGATTGACCTGATGCAGTCATCAAGTTTTTTGCATCACTTAAAGCCCATTAAGTTATGCTCGTGAGTTGTCAAGTTGAATGATGCGGACACGTTTGTTACTGGATACTTTCTAATACGTTTCTGCCTTGGAGACTTTGTATGTGTAAGTAATATGCAACTATAATTATTTGATACTTGTTTATACATTGACAAATGTGCTGCTTGAGACTGCAATATTGTTTGATTGAGAATGGCTAGCTGGTGTGCTATTGTGTGCGTAGCTGTTGTGTAGCTGCTAGCTCCTAGTAGCCTATACAGCCGAGCATGTTTACCTTTTTAACTGACTAAAATACAAGAAATGACCAACCTTGTACACGTGCTGCAGGGCAGGGCTGCTTGTATCAGAGCGCTTGTATCGGACATTTTTTTTGCTGATATCGGACCGATATCAATACCAAATCGGAGGAAAATGGTTGGTATGAGAACACTGACTTATTTATTATCAACCCTCTGATTGGCCTATTGCAGTTATCAAGTTTGTTGCATCACTTACAGGCCACAATAATCCATTAAATTATGCTCATAAGTTGTCAAGGTGAATTATGCGGACACGTTTGTTACTGGATTTTTTTTTTTATACGTTTCTGCCTTGGAGACTTTGTATGTGTAAGTAATATGCAACTGTGATTATTTGATACTTGTTTATATATTGACAAATGTGCTGCTTTCGATTGCAATATTGTTTAATTGCGAATGGCTAGCTGCTATTGTATGCTTAGCTGTTGTGTAGCTGCTAGCTCCTAGTTGCCTACAGCAAAAGAAATAATGCATAAACGTTGTATTGACAAGTAGATCTGAAGTTGATCTAGAGATTTAAGGTAAAAAAAAAACTATATGTTGTTTTTGAAAATGAAAAACATCAAAATGGCCCCCAAATGCTTTGAATTTCCAGTGCGTGGCCCTCAGTGTAATAAGTTTGGACCCCCCTGGTGTGCAGCCTCCTCTTGCTGGATTGCTGACCTGGCATCGCAAACCTTCAGGCGGAACAATAGTTTTGTGTTTGGCCTTTTCACAAGGTGTTACGCGGAAAGTCTTCAAAGCACTTCCCAGGTGCTAGTTCAAGCTGAGGACACCTACTGTAAGGCACCCGTGTCAAAATCAAGGCCCAGGGGCCAGATATGGCCCGCCACATCATTTTATATGGCCCCCCGAAAGCCTGCCGCTTATATTCGTCGATTCCCCTTTTTCTGTTTTAATTGTATTATTTCATTATTTATTTTACAATATTAACTTCCTATCACATCATTATCAGTACAGTGGAACCTCGATTCACAAACGCCTCTATTTGTGTCTTTTTGGTTTGCAAACGTTTACATCAATGCCAAATATGCCTCATTCATTCATTCATTCATTCATTCATTCATTCATTGTGTGTGCTGGTGGAAGCATAGACATCTTATAAGTAGACGCAGCATTGAGCGCTACTGGCGCTGGCGAGACGCGGGCCGCCATCTTGGAGTGGTGATCCGCTCCACTCAATTCATTTGGCAGGAGCAATGAACTGTCAGCGCATTTCATTCATCTTACCTCACTGAATACCACTGATTTTCACGCGTTTTTTTGTCATACGTGTAGCTATGATAAAGGACACATGTTTTATTATTCATAGTTTGCTTAAAGGCCTACTGAAAGCCACTACTACCGACCACTCAGTCTGATAGTTTATATATCAATGATGAAATCTTGACATTGAAACACATGCCAATACGGCCGGGTTAACTTATAAAGTGCAATTTTAAAATTCCCGCCACACTTCCGGTTGAAAAACTCCTTTGGATATGATTTATGCGCGTGACGTCACAAAATCCATTGAAGTGGTTGGACCCTATCGAACCCGATACAGAAACCTCTTGTTTTCTTCGACAAAATTCTACAGTATTCTGGACATCTGTGTTGGTGAATCTTTTGCAATTTATTTAATGAACAATGGAGACTGCAAAGAAGAACGTTGTAGGTGGGATCGATCGGTGTATTAGCGGCTAAGTACAATACTTACAGCAACACAACAAGGACTACTTACTACGCCTAGCCGATGCTTGCCGCCGAACCCACGGATGAAGTCCTTCGTCGCGCCGTCGATCGCTGGAATGCAGGTGAGCACGGGTGTTGATGGGAAGATGAGGGCTGGCTGGCGTAGGTGGAGCGCTAATGTTTTTATCATAGTTCTGTGAGGTCCAGTTGCTAAGTTGCTAAATTAGCCTTAGCGTCGTTAGCAACAGCGTTGTTTAGCCTTACCAGGCTGAGAATTTTTAACCGTGTAGTTACATGTCCATGGTTTAATAGTATTGTTGATCTTCTGTCTATCCTTCCAGTCAGGGGTTTATTTCTTTTGTTTCTATCTTCATTTGAGAACGATGCTATCACGTTAGCTCAGTAGCTAAGTGTGTCACCGATGTATTGTCGTGGAGATAAAAGTCACTTTAAATGTCCATTTCGCGTGCTCGACTCTCATTTTCAAGAGGATATAGTATCCGAGGTGGTTTAAAATACAAATCTGTGATCCACAATAGAAAAAGGAGAGAGTGTGGAATCCAATGAGCCAGCTTGTACCTAAGTTACGGTCAGAGCGAAAAAAGATACGTCCATCACTGCCTCTCCAGTCCTTCACTGTAACGTTCCTCATCTACGAATCTTTCATCCTCGCTCAATTTAATGGGGTAATCGTCACTTTCTCGGTCCGAATCTCTCTCGCTCCATTGTAAACAACGGGGAATTGTGAGGAATACTAGCTCCTGTGACGTCACGCTACTTCCGGTACCGGCAAGGCTTTTCTTATCAGCGAGCAAAAGTTGCGAACTTTAACGTCGATTTTCTTTACTAAATCCTTTCAGCAAAAATATGGCAATATCGCGAAATGATCAAGTATGACACATAGAATGGATCTGCTATTCCAGTTTAAATAAAAAAAAATCATTTCAGTAGGCCTTTAACAGTAATATAATATTCTTATATGCTATAAGTCAGTGGTCCCCAACCTTTTTGTAGCTGCGGACCGGTCAACGCTTGAAAATGTGTCCCACGGACCGGTGGTGGGGGGGGGGGAGTGTATTTAAAAAAAAAAAATTAAAAAAATTTTTTTTATTTTTTTTTTACATAAATAAATACAATCATGTGTGCTTACGGACTGTATCCCTGCAGACTGTATTGATCTATATTGATATATAATGTATATATATTGTGTTTTTTATGTTGATTTCATAAAAAAAAAAAAAAAATTAAATAATAATTATTATTATTTTTTTATTTTTATTTTTAATTTCTTGTGCGGCCCGGTACCGGTCCGCGGACCGATTGGTACCGGGCCGCGGCCCGGTGGTTGGGGACCACTGCTATAAGTGACCAGACGTCCGAGATCAAAATTGGGAATATAATCCCAGAGAAGGGGGGAAAAAACGGTCAGCTGTTTTTAAATTGAAGAAACAATATGATTAGGTTATATATACATGCTACATAAACAATGTATGAATACATTAGATATCTATATATCTTAGACTGTATCTCTGTTGCTGCAGCAGCAGAGTTTATTCTGTATTGACACTTTGTATTGATATTTTCTATTACATTCTTCCCTTAAATGATCATGTTTACAGTGATTATTTTATATGTATTTTTTATGTATGTCGCTTTGGATAAAAGCGTCTGCCAAACACTGAAACATAAACATATATAAACACCTGAAAGTCTTTATATCAGCTAAAACCACCAATCTGTTTCACTGGATTCAGAATAAAACCAAATTCTGTTTTACCCAACAATGTTAGTATTTGAATATTGTTACTTGAAGACTTATTCCTGGTTACAATTATACTGTTGAGAAAGTATTGTCTTATACTTTGCCTAAAATGAGAATGCATCATAATCAGTGGCGGCTGGTGAATTTAATTTTAGGTGGGGCTGAAAGTTTGTAAACCAAACCCCCATATATTAACCCCCCACCTAACCATTCATGTTAAATCTTACTCGTGAAAAGTAATCCCCCGATTCCTATTTTCAACAGTCCGCTCATTAGAGCAGGAAAACGCTGAACACCATCTTTGTTTTCTACCTGTCAACTGTCAGTTTAGGCTCCTCATCACCACTTCAAGATGGCGGCTGAATTTCTCGCGTCACAGCAGCCAATGCTGCGTCTACTGATAAGATGTCTATGGATGGAAGCCCCATAAGGGCTGCCATTTTGATGACATCACTTCCTGTACACGCGGGCACTGCATCCTGAGGCCGTTTCATACATGCATATATATATATATATATATATATATATATATATATATATATATATATATATATATATATATATATATATATATATATATATATATATATATATATATATATATTTATATATGTATGTATGTATGTATGTATGTATATGTATATATGTATATGTATATGTATATATGTATACATATATGTATATGTATGTATGTATGTATATGTATATATGTATACATATATGTATATGTATATATGTATACGTATATGTATACGTATATGTATATATGTATATGTATATGTATATATGTATACGTATATGTATATATGTATACGTATATATATGTATATATATATATATGTATATATATATATATATATGTATATATATATATATATATATATATATATATATATATATATATATATATATATATATATATATATATATATGTATATACGTATATATACATATATATATATATATATATATATATATATATACCTACATATATATATGTATATATACGTATATACATATATATATATATATATATATATATATACCTACATATATATGTATATATACGTATATATACATATATATATATATATATATATATATATATATATATGTATATGTATATACGTATATATACATATATATATAATATATATATATATATATATATATATATATATATATATATATATATATATATATATGTATATACGTATATATACATATATATATGTATATATGTTGGTTATTTATGCCTCATATAACGTACACTTATTTAGCCTGTTGTTCACTATTCTTTATTTATTTTAAATTGTCTTTCAAATGTCTATTCTTGGTGTTGGCTTTTATCAAATACATTTCCCCCCAAAAATGCGACCTATACTCCAGTGTGACTTATATATGTTTTTTTCCTTCTTTATTATGCATTTTTTGGCCGGTGCGACTTATGCTCCGAAAAATACGGAATATGCATTATGGCCGTCCTCGAAGAAAAATCCTTGACTTAGCCGCACCGTTTCACGAACCGCAGGGTGCAAAGCGGAGGAAAAAAAGTAGCGGCTTATAGTCGGGAATTTACGATAACACGTGGCCCTCTGAGGGACAGCCATAACTGCGACGTGGCCCTGGGTGAGAAGGAGTTTGACACCTGCTTTAATTAAGGTGTGACATCACTGGGAGTTCCCTCTTTGCAAACACGTTTTGTGGCTACAACCGGAACGACTCCATTGTTGTTGTGGTCCCCAGCAACAGTAGGAGCGGTTGTAGGTGTGTGCAGGTTTTGGTGTCTGCATTAACCACCAAGGGACTCCTCCAAGCATGGAGTTCAAAGGTGGAACCATTATCCCAAATATCCTGGATAAGGATTCGGGGGAGAAGCAAGCACCGGTTGATTGACGAAGTGATTGATTGTGAGTGTGTGAGGTCACGCTACCGGAACACGCAAACATGTTCCGGGCTCCTGATTCACTCGAGCACGCTCTTATTTTTTTTTGCTCCCATCCTGCCCTTTCGCTCTGTCTCACTGTGTCAGCAGTAAAGCTTTCTGTAGGCTGTATCTCCAGCTGCAGATGGCTCTTAAGTGTGTGTGTGTGTGTGTGTGTGTGTGTGTGTGTGTGTGTGTGTGTGTGTGTGTGTGTGTGTGTGTGTGTGTGTGTGTGTGTGTGTGTGTGTGTGTGTGTGTGTGTGTGTGTGTGTGTGTGTGTGTGTGTGTGTGTGTGTGTGTGTGTTCTTGTATTTCTGCCCTTCTTGAGACATCGACAAGGAAAAGTATCTTCCATGTGAGGAGGTGTGAACAAGTGATGACATAAATCATGGTCCCAATAACATTGCATCTAATAGAGAATGTCTCATTAGCACCCCTGGTGGTGACATCCATCAACATGAGGGTGGTCCCAAAAAGGAGGGATTTTTCACATTGACTGTGTGTCGCTTTTAAAAGTGCTCCCCCTCTGGTCAACATATGAAACAACAAGTGTGTGTAGGAAATTGAAATGTGCCACCTTTGCACAAAAATGGTCACTGTTTTACAAGAACAACAAAAAAATTGGCAATATTGTGATAAAAGTCAGAATTTTATACCACAAATGTCACCATTTTGCATGAAAAAGTCATAATTTTACTTTAAAAAGTCATAATTTTACATTAATAAGTCATAATTTTACGAGAAAATATTGCAATATCACAGAAACAGAAAGAATATGAGAAATTGTTCCCAATTTTCTAAGAAAAAAGTCGACACATTGTGAGAAAAAGACTGCTTTTAGTAAAAAAAATTAAAATTTGTTGTGATGAGTTGGAATTTCACAAGAAAAAGGTCACAATTTCACAAGAAAAACTTAGACTTTTGGCAGTATTATAATAAAAGTCGTCATGTTACTCGACGCAAGTCAAAATTCTACAAGAAAAACTGAACATTTGTGCAATATTAGGATAAAAGTTGGAATTTTCAATCAATCAATCAATCAATGTTTATTCATATAGCCCTAAATCACAAGTGTCTCAAAGGGCTGTACAAGCCACAACGACATCCTCGGTACAGAGCCCACATACGGGCAAGGAAAACTCACCCCAGTGGGACGTCAATGTGAATGACTATGAGAAACCTTGGAGAGGACCGCATATGTGGGTAACCCCCCCCCCCCCCCCTCTAGGGGAGACCGAAAGCAATGGATGTCGAGTGGGTCTGACATAATATTGTGAAAGTCCAACACATCAGCGAAAGTCCAGTCCATGGTGGGGCCAGCAGGAACCATCCCGAGCGGAGACGGGTCAGCAGCGTAGAGATGTCCCCATCCGATGAACAGGCTAGCGGTCCACCCCGGAGCAGAGTAGAAAAGAAAAGAAAAGAAACGGCAGATCAACTGGTCTAAAAAGGGAGTCTATTTAAAGGCTAGAGTATACAAATGAGTTTTAAGATGAGACTTAAATGCTTCTACTGAGGTAGCATCTCTAACTTTTACCAGGAGGGCATTCCATAATATTGGAGCCCGAATAGAAATCGCTCTATAGCCCGCAGACTTTTTTTGGGCTCTGGGAATCACTAATAAGCCGGAGTTCTTTGAACGCAGATTTCTTGCCGGGACATATGGTACAATACAATCGGCAAGATAGGCAGGAGCTTGACCGTGTAGTATTTTATACGTAAGTAGTAAAACCTTAAAGTTGCATCTTAGGTGCACAGGAAGCCAGTGCAGGTGAGCCAGTATAGGCGTAATATGATCAAACTTTCTTGTTTTTGTCAAAAGTCTAGCAGCCGCATTGTGTACCATCTGTAATCTTTTAATGCTAGACATAGGGAGGCCCGAAAATAAAACGTTACAGTAATCGAGACGAGATGTAACGAACGCATGGATAATGATCTCAGCATCGCTTGTGGACAAAATGGAACGAATTTTAGCGATATTACGGAGATGAAAGAAGGCCGTTTTAGTAACACTCTTAATGTGTGACTCAAACGAGAGAGTTGGGTCGAAGATAATACCCAGATTCTTTACCAAGTCTCCTTGTTTAATTGTTTGGTTGTCAAATGTTAAGGTGGTATTATTAAATAGATGTCGGTGTTGAGCAGGACCGATAATCAGCATTTCCGTTTTCTTAGCGTTGAGTTGCAAAAAGTTAGCGGACATCCATTGTTTAATTTCATTAAGACACGCCTCCAGCTGACTACAATCCGGCGTGTTGGTCAGCTTTAGGGGCATGTAGAGTTGAGTGTCATCAGCATAACAGTGAAAGCTAACACCGTATTTGCGTATGATGTCACCTAGCGGCAGCATGTAAATACTAAAGAGTGCAGGGCCAAGAACCGAACCCTGGGGAACTCCGCACGTTACCTTAACATAGTCCGAGGTCACATTGTTATGGGAGACACACTGCATCCTGTCAGTAAGATAAGAGTTAAACCAAGACAAGGCTAAGTCTGACATCCCAATACGCGTTTTGATACGCTCTAATAAAATATTATGATCAACAGTATCGAAAGCGGCGCTAAGATCAAGAAGCAGCAACATAGATGATGCATCAGAATCCATCGTTAGCAATAGATCATTAGTCATTTTTGCGAGGGCTGTCTCCGTAGAGTGATTACTCAATAACAGTCGCAATTTTACAAGAAGAAGCTTAAAATGTTGGCAATTTTGTGAAAAGAGTCGAAATTTTACTCGACAAAAGTCACATTCTTATAAGAAAACTTTCACATTTTGGCAATATTATAATAATAATCGGAAGTTTACTTGGCAAAATGATGACAAAAGTCATTTTGCATGAAAAAGTCATAATTTTACATGAAAAAGTCATAATTTTACATTAGAAAGTCATAATTTTGCGAGAAAATATTGCAATATTACAGAAACAGAAAGAATATGGGAAATTGTTCCCAATTTTCTAAGAAAAAAGTCGACACATTGTGAGAAAAAGACTGCTTTTTGTAAAAAAAAAAAAAAATTGTTGTGATGAGTTGGAATTTCACAAGAAAAAGGTCACAATTTCACAAGAAAAACGTAGACTTTTGGCAGTATTATAATAAAAGTCGTCATGTTACTCGACGCAAGTCAAAATTCTACAAGAAAAACTGAACATTTGTGCAATATTAGGATAAAAGTTGGAATTTTACTCAATAACAGTCGCAATTTTACAAGAAGAAGCTTAAAACGTTGGCAATTTTGTGAAAAGAGTCGAAATTTTACTCGACAAAAGTCACATTCTTATAAGAAAACTTTCACATTTTGGCAATATTATAATAATAATCGGAAGTTTACTTGGCAAAATGATGACAAAAGTCGTGACTTTACTCAAAAAATGTCACTGTTTTACAAGAACGACAACATTGGCAATATTGGGATAAAAGTCATAATTTTATATGACAAATGTCACCATTTTGCATGAAAAAGTCATAATTTTACATGAAAAAGTCATAATTTTACATTAAAAAGTCATAATTTTACGAGAAAATATTGCAATATTACAGAAACAGAAAGAATATGAGAAGTTGTTCCCAATTTTATAGGAAAAAAAGTCGACACATTGTGAGAAAAAGACTGCTTTTAGTAAATAAATAAAAAATTGTTGCGATGAGTTGGAATTTCACAAGAAAAAGGTCACAATTTCACAAGAAAAACTTAGACTTTTGGCAGTATTATAATAAAAGTCGTCATGTTACTCGACGCAAATCAAAATTCTACAAGAAAAACTGAACATTTGTGCAATATTAGGATAAAAGTTGGAATTTTACTCAATAACAGTCGCAGTTTTACAAGAAAAAGCTTAAAATGTTGGCAATTTTGTGAAAAGAGTCATAATTTTACTCGGCAAAAGTCACATTCTTATAAGAAAACTTTCAAATTTTGGCAATATTATAATAATAATCGGAAGTTTACTTGGCAAAATGATGACAAAAGTCGTGATTTTACTCAAAAAATGTCACTGTTTTACAAGAACGACAACATTGGCAATATTGTGATAAAAGTCATAATTTTATATGACAAATGTCACCATTTTGCATGAAAAAGTCATAATTTTACATGAAAAAGTCATAATTTTACATTAAAAAGTCATAATTTTACGAGAAAATATTGCAATATTACAGAAACAGAAAGAATATGAGAAATTGTTCCCAATTTTCTAAGAAAAAAGTCGACACATTGTGAGAAAAAGACTGCTTTTAGTTAAAAAAAAAAAAATTTGTTATGATGAGTTGAAATTTTAGAAGAAAAAGGTCACAATTTCACAAGAAAAACGTAGACTTTTGGCAGTATCATAATAAAAGTCGTCATGTTACTCGACGCAAGTCAAAATTCTGCAAGAAAAACTGAACATTTGTGCAATATTAGGATAAAAGTTGGAATTTTACTCAATAACAGTCGCAATTTTACAAGAAGAAGCTTAAAATGTTGGCAATTTTGTGAAAAGAGTCGTAATTTTACTCGACAAAGTCACATTCTTATAAGAAAACTTTCACATTTTGGCAATATTATAATAATAATCGGAAGTTTACTTGGCAAAATGATGACAAAAGTCGTGATTTTACTCAAAAAATGTCACTGTTTTACAAGAACAACAACAACATTGGCAATATTGTGATAAAAGTCAGAATTGTATATGACAAATGTCAAAATTTTGCATCAAAAAGTAATAATCTTACATTAAAAAAAAGTCATAATTTTACGAGAAAATCCGGTCCGAGATGCTGATTAAATGGATTTTACAGGGAAAAATTTGAAATAAAAAAATCTGCACTTTTTTCGCGGAATTTTGCATATCACTCACAATCCTCATGTAAGATGAGAACACACTTTTTTCTTGGTTTTATGCTTTCTAAAGCCAAAATTAATTAAATAAATAAAATATACAAATATGTATGTAGAATAGAATAGAAAGTACTTTATTGATCCCTGGGGAAAATTCAGTAGAGAGACATACTGTAATAACTTGATGTAAAGCATGAAAATTAAAAACCAATTACAAAATTTTTTTTTTTTTTACTAAAAGCAGTCTTTTTCTCACAATTTGTCGACTTTTTCTTAGAAAATTGGGAACAATTTCTCATGTTCTTTCTGTTCCTGTAATATTGCAATATTTTCTCGTAAAATGATTACTTGTTTATGTAAAATTATTACTTTTTTATGTAAAATTATTACTTTTTTATTGTAAAATCTTTCATGCAAAATGGTGACATTTGTCATATAAAATTCTGACTTTTATCACAATATTGCCAATGTTGTTGTTGTTCTTGTAAAACAGTGACATTTTTTGAGTAAAATGACGACTTTTGTCATCATTTTGCCAAGTAAAATTCAGATTATTATTATGATATTGCCAACATTTGAAATTTTTCTTCTAAAATTGCGACTTTTGTCGAGTAAAATTACGACTCTTTTCGCAAAATTGCCGAAATTTTTAGCTTTTTCTTGTAAAATTGCGACTGTTATTGAGTAAAATTCCAACTTTTATCATAATATTGCACAAATGTTCAGTTTTTCTTGTCAAATTTAGACTTGCGTCAAGTAAAATGACGACTTTTATTATAATACTGCCAAAATTCTACGTTTTTCTTGTGAAATTGTGACCTTTTTCTTGTGAAATTCCAACTCATCACAACAAGCTTCTTTTATATTTGCATAGTATGTATATATTATTAATCACTTTTTTCTTATAAAATTGGGAAAAAATTCTCATATTCTTTCTGTTTCTGTAATATTGCAATATTTTCTCGTAAAATTATTACTTTTCCATGTAAAATTGTTACTTTTTAATGCAAAATGGTGACATTTGTCATAAAAGTCTGACTTATATCACAATATTGCCAATGTTGTTGTTGTTCTTGTAAAACAGTGACATTTTTTGAGTAAAATGACGACTTTTGTCATCATTTTGCCAAGTAAAATTCCGATTATTATTATGATATTGCCAACATTTAAAAGTTTTCTTCTAAAATTGCGACTTTTGTCGAGTAAAATTACGACTCTTTTCGCAAAATTGCAGAAATTTTTAGCTTTTTCTTGTAAAATTGCGACTGTTATTGAGTAAAATTCCAACTTTTATCATAATATTGCACAAATGTTCAGTTTTTCTTGTCAAATTTAGACTTGCGTCAAGTAAAATGACGACTTTTATTATAATACTGCCAAAATTCTATGTTTTTCTTGTGAAATTGTGACCTTTTTCTTGTGAAATTGCAACTCATCACAGCTTCTTTTATATTTGCATAGTATGTATATATTATTAATCACTTTTTTCTTATAAAATTGGGAAAAAATTCTCATATTCTTTCTGTTTCTGTAATATTGCAATATTTTCTCGTAAAATTATTACTTTTCCATGTAAAATTGTTACTTTTTAATGCAAAATGGTGACATTTGTCATAAAAGTCTGACTTATATCACAATATTGCCAATGTTGTTATTGTTCTTGTAAAACAGTGACATTTTTTGAGTAAAATGACGACTTTTGTCATCATTTTGCTAAGTAAAATTCCGATTATTATTATAATATTGCCAACATTTGAAAGTTTTCTTCTAAAATTGTGACTTTTGTCGCGTAAAATTACGACTCTTTTCGCAAAATTGCCCAAATTTTTAGCTTTTTCTTGTAAAATTGCGACTGTTATTGAGTAAAATTCCAACTTTTATCATAATATTGCACAAATGTTCAGTTTTTCTTGTCAAGTTTAGACTTGCGTCAAGTAAAATGACGACTTTTATTATAATACTGCCAAAATTCTACGTTTTTCTTGTGAAATTGTGACCTTTTTCTTGTGAAATTCCAACTCATCACAACAAGCTTCTTTTATATTTGCATAGTATGTATATATTATTAATCACTTTTTTCTTATAAAATTGGGAAAAAATTCTCATATTCTTTCTGTTTCTGTAATATTGCAATATTTTCTCGTAAAATTATTACTTTTCCATGTAAAATTGTTACTTTTTAATGCAAAATGGTGACATTTGTCATAAAAGTCTGACTTATATCACAATATTGCCAATGTTGTTGTTGTTCTTGTAAAACAGTGACATTTTTTGAGTAAAATGACGACTTTTGTCATCATTTTGCTAAGTAAAATTCCGATTATTATTATAATATTGCCAACATTTGAAAGTTTTCTTCTAAAATTGTGACTTTTGTCGCGTAAAATTACGACTCTTTTCGCAAAATTGCCCAAATTTTTAGCTTTTTCTTGTAAAATTGCGACTGTTATTGAGTAAAATTCCAACTTTTATCATAATATTGCACAAATGTTCAGTTTTTCTCGTCAAGTTTAGACTTGCGTCAAGTAAAATGACGACTTTTATTATAATACTGCCAAAATTGTACGTTTTTTTGGTGAAATTGTGACCTTCTTCTTGTGAAATTCCAACTCATCACAACAAGCTTCTTTTATATTTGCATAGTATGTATATATTATTAATGTTGTAAATACACATCTTTATATATCTAGAAAGGCTGGTCCTAAAGAGGTAGGCTTTTTTTCTCACGTCTCAGGAATGTAACACGTACAAGAATGTGTGTGTGTGTGTGTGTGTGTGTGTGTGTGTGTGTGTGTGTGTGTGTGTGTGTGTGTGTGTGTGTGTGTGTGTGTGTGTGTGTGTGTGTGTGTGTGTGTGTGTGTGTGTGTGTGTGTGTGTGTGTGTGTGTGTCGCAGGGCGTTGGGCAGCTCCAGGCCACATCAGCTCAAGCTTCACCGGACCTGTTTGTGTGCGTACATGTGTTTGTGTTGTGTGTCGCTCCGTCTCTTTCTTCCTCTTTATGTTCGTTTGTGTGTGTGTGTGTGTGTGTGTGTGTGTGTGTGTGTGTGTGTGTGTGTGTGTGTGTGTGTGTGTGTGTGTGTGTGTGTGTGTGTGTGTGTGTGTGTGTGTGCGTGTGTTGCGAGTGCACAAGTCAGCCTCTCTCTCTCCAGTTTGCACGCTCCTCTTAGGCCCCAGAGAGTGTCTCATACAATATTCAGTCCTGGTGTGCGTCTCGCTCGTGTGTTTGTGTGCATCCTTACACGGGAGCCTCCCTCCCCGATGGATGCCGGATTGCTGCTGCTGCCGCCGCACCCCGTCCATACACACACACACACACCTTGTCACCCGCCCTCTCCGCCAGCTGCCAGGCATGAAGTAACTTTCTCCAGCGGTTGTCCTCGGTTGTCCCCTCCAGATGTGCGGCGGCCACTGGCCTCCTCGTTAAGCGGGTGTTAGAGTCGCCCGGCCCCTCGTTCATTAATCCTGCATGCCGGCTTTTTTTGCTATCTGATCATTTCCCGAGGGGGAGCACTTTTAAAAGCGACACACAGTCGATGTGAAAAATCCCTCCTTTTTGGGACCACCCTCATGTTGATAGATGTCACCACCAGGGGTGCTAATGAGACATTCTCTATTAGATGCAATGTTATTGGGACCATGATTTATGTCATCACTTGTTCACACCTCCTCATATGGAAGATACTTTTCCTTCTTGATGTCTCACGAAGGCTAGAAATACAAGAACACACACACACACACACACATGTATTTTATACCTTCTTGAGACCTCCGGGAAAAAAAATGCCTCCCTCTTTAGGACCAGCCTTTCTAGATATATAAAGATGTGTATTTACAACATTAATAACATATACATACTATGCAAATATAAAAAAGCTTGTTGTGATGAGTTGGAATTTCACAAGAAAAAGGTCTCAATTTCACAAGAAAAACGTCGAATTTTGGCAGTATTATAATAAAAGTCGTCATGTTACTCGACGCAAGTCAAACTTCTACAAGAAAAACTGAACATTCGTGCAATATTGTGACCAAAGTTGGAATTTTTACTCTTTAACAGTCGCAATTTTACAAGGAAAAGCTTAACATTTTGGCAATTTTGTGAAAAAAGTCGTAATTTTGCTCGACAAAAGTCACAATTTTATAAGAAAACTTTCAAAATTGGGCAATATAATAATGATCAGAATTTTACTTGGCAAAATGATGACAAAAGTCGTGATTTTACTCAAAAAATTGTCACTGTTTTACAAAAACAACAAAAAAATTGGCAATATTGTGATAAAAGTCAGAATTTTATACGACAAATGTCACCATTTTGCATGAAAAAGTCATAATTTTACATTAAAAAGTCATAATTTTACGAGGAAAATATTGCAATATTACAGAAACAGAAAGAATATGAGAAATTGTTCCCAATTTTCTAAGAAAAAAGTCGACACATTGTGAGAAAAAGACTGCTTTTAGTAAAAAAAAAAAATGTGTTGTGATGAGTTGGAATTTCACAAGAAAAAGGTCTCAATTTCACAAGAAAAACGTCGAATTTTGGCAGTATTATAATAAAAGTCGTCATGTTACTCGAAGCAAGTCAAACTTCTACAAGAAAAACTGAACATACGTGCAATATTGTGACAAAAGTTGGAATTTTTACTCATTAACAGTCGCAATTTTACAAGGAAAAGCTTAACATTTTGGCAATTTTATGAAAAAAGTCGTAATTTTGCTCGACAAAAGTCACAATTTTATAAGAAAACTTTCAAAATTGGGCAATATAATAATGATCAGAATTTTACTTGGCAAAATGATGACAAAAGTCGTGATTTTACTAAAAAAATTGTCACTGTTTTACAAGAACAACAAAAAAATTGGCAATATTGTGATAAAAGTCAGAATTTTATATGACAAATGTCACCATTTTGCATGAAAAAGTCATAATTTTACATTAAAAAGTCATAATTTTACATTAAAAAGTCATAATTTTACGAGGAAAATATTGCAATATTACAGAAACAGAAAGAATATGAGAAATTGTTCCCAATTTTCTAAGAAAAAAGTCGACACATTGTGAGAAAAAGACTGCTTTTATTTAAAAAAAATTTTTTTGTTGTGATGAGTTGGAATTTCACAAGAAAAAGGTCACAATTTCACAAGAAAAGCGTAGACTTTTGGCAGTATTATAATAAAAGTCGTCATGTTACTCGACGCAAG